>NC_041391.1:707440456-707456258 GCF_002162155.2 Triticum dicoccoides
GGCGGGGAGGGGGGACGGGTGAGGGAGGGGAGAGTGGCGCGAGTGGAGTGGCGGCGGGCGGGCGGCGGGGAGCAGCGGCGGGCGGCGGCGGCGGCGGCAGCTAGCTAGCTAGCGCGGGTCGGGGACGAACGAGTGGAGCGACGAACGAGTGGAGGGGGTGAGCGGGGAGTGGATAAGGCGCCTATGCCGACGGCTTAACCGTCGGCATACATTAGTCATGCCACGTGGCATATATGCCGACGGCTAAGCCGTAGGCATAGGTGTATTTCTTTTTTTTTACATGTTAATTACAAACTAGCCGTATACATGTTAATTACGCACGTGGCATATATTATTAACTGTATTCAAATATATTTTTAGTGTATATTATTTTCAATGTTATATATTTATTCTTTTTTATTTTAATGTTTGCTTATAGTTATATATTTATTCTTTTTTATTTCATATAGATTTTTAAATTTTTTATAGTTATAGTTTTCCTTTTTTATGTGTTATTATTTCATATAGATTTTTAATTTTTTTAAACCGCTCGGCCCTCTCCTCTCCCGGAACCACACAGAGGGGAGGGGAGGGGAGGCGCCGAATTCGAGCAGCTTCGTCTGCCAAGGCCGTGGCCTGGTCGACGGGGAGGGTGGTGGGACGCCGAATTCGAGACTTGTGAGAGGCCGCCTACTCATGATTTTATCGCGCTCCAAATATTTAATAATACTCACGCTGCATCGTTACCGCAGAACGTCTACTACCGTGTCATTGCCGTCCGTGAGGGGGGCCACACCCCGGAGACGCGTGCCGCCTCTTCGGACATGCCACCACACCACCCCGCATGTATGAGGGCCCGGTGCGACGCTCAGGTGGCATTGCTACCCCCCAGGGCCCCCGTCCCGCCTAACGCTGTAGCGTTTGACCACGGGATCTAGCCCTTTGACTTTGCACGGACGGGATTTGACCAGTGGACCTCTCCACCCGGTTGTGTTAGGTCAGCCATAGGAACACTTTGGAGCAACATCCGGGCCAGGCCCACAGCAAGATCCCCTCCGTGTAGACCCGACGCGTCCGTTTTCCCCCTCCAGGTGCCGGCGGCGGCGCCGTCCGTGAGAGGGGGGGCACACCCCGGAGACGCGTGCTGGGCGTTTGCAACCGCCTCAACACTTCAAGACTTGTGAGAGGCCGCCTACGCAAGATTTGACGGTATGCTAGCCCCCGGAGGCCGCCGGCCACAGTCGTAGACGTGCGAAGAGCAATCCGCGTAGAGGGAAGTGTTCAGATACTTCTCCATCACAAAAAATTATGAAAAATTACCATCAGTCCTATAGCACATGTGCCCACGTTGTGTAAAAAACTCATGATTTTATCGCGCTCCAAGTATTTAATAATATTCACGCTGCATCGTTACCGCAGAACGTCTACTACCGTGTCATTGCCGTCCGTGAGGGGGGCCACACCCTGGAGACGCGTGCCGCCTCTTCGGACATGCCACCACACCACCCCGCATGTATGAGGGCCCGGTGCGATGCTCCGGTGGCATTGCTACCCCCAGGGTCCCCGTCCCGCCTAACCCTGTAGCGTTTGACCACGGGATCTAGCCCTTTGACTTTGCACGGACGGGATTTGACCAGTGGACCTCTCCACCCGGTTGTGTTAGGTCAGCCCATAGGAACACTTTGGAGCAACATCCGGGCCAGGCCCACAGCAAGATCCCCTCCGTGTAGACCCGACGCGTCCGTTTTCCCCCTCCAGGTGCCGGCGGCGGCGCCGTCCGTGAGAGGGGGGGCACACCCCGGAGACGCGTGCTGGGCGTTTGCAACCGCCTCAACACTTCGAGACTTGTGAGAGGCCGCCTACGCAAGATTTGACGGTATGCTAGCCCCCGGAGGCCGCCGGCCACAGTCGTAGACGTGCGAAGAGCAATCCGCGTAGAGGGAAGTGTTCAGATACTTCTCCATCACAAAAAATTATGAAAAATTACCATCAGTCCTATAGCACATGTGCCCACGTTGTGTAAAAAACTCATGATTTTATCGCGCTCCAAGTATTTAATAATATTCACGCTGCATCGTTACCGCAGAACGTCTACTACCGTTTCATTGCCGTCCGTGAGGGGGGCCACAACCCGGAGACGCGTGCCGCCTCTTCGGACATGCCACAACACCACCCTGCATGTATGAGGGCCCGGTACGACGCTCCGGTGGCATTGCTACCCCCCAGGGCCCCCGTCCCGGCTAACCCTGTAGCGTTTGACCACGGGATCTAGCCCTTTGACTTTGCACGGACGGGCTTTGACCAGTGGACCTCTCCACCCGGTTGTGTTAGGTCGGCCCAGAGGAACACTTTGGAGCAACATCCGGGCCAAACCCACAGCTACATCCACTCCGCGTAGACCCGACGCGTCCGTTTCCCCCCTCCAGGTGCCGGCGGCGGCGGCGTCCGTGAGGGGGGGGGCACGCCCCGGAGACGCGTGCTGGGCGTTTGCAACCGCGTCAACACTTCCAAATTTGTGAGAGGCTGCCTACGCAAGATTTGACGGTATGCTAGCCCCCGGAGGCCGCCGGCCCAGTCGTAGACGTGCGAAGAGCAATCCGCGTAGAGGGAAGTGTTCAGATACTTCTCCATCACAAAAAATTATGAAAAATTACCATCAGTCCTATAGCACATGTTCCCATGTTGTGTAAAAAACTCATGATTTTATCGCGCTCCAAGTATTTAATAATATTCACGCTGCATCGTTACCGCAGAACGTCTACTACCGTTTCATTGCCGTCCGTGAGGGGGGCCACAACCCGGAGACGCGTGCCGCCTCTTCGGACATGCCACAACACCACCCCGGATGTATGAGGGCCCGGTACGACGCTCCGGTGGCATTGCTACCCCCCAGGGCCCCCGTCCCGGCTAACCCTGTAGCGTTTGACCACGGGATCTAGCCCTTTGACTTTGCACGGACGGGCTTTGACCAGTGGACCTCTCCACCCGGTTGTGTTAGGTCGGCCCAGAGGAACACTTTGGAGCAACATCCGGGCCAAACCCACAGCTACATCCACTCCGTGTAGACCCGACGCGTCCGTTTCCCCCCTCCAGGTGCCGGCGGCGGCGGCGTCCGTGAGGGGGGGGGGGCACGCCCCGGAGACGCGTGCTGGGCGTTTGCAACCGCCTCAACACTTCCAAATTTGTGAGAGGCCGCCTACGCAAGATTTGATGGTATGCTAGCCCCCGGAGGCCGCCGGCCACAGTCGTAGACGTGCGAAGAGCAATCCGCGTAGAGGGAAGTGTTCAGATACTTCTCCATCACGAAAAATTATGAAAAATTACCATCAGTCCTATAGCACATGTGCCCACGTTGTGTAAAAAACTCATGATTTTATCGCGCTCCAAGTATTTAATAATATTCACGCTGCATCGTTACCGCAGAACGTCTACTACCGTTTCATTGCCGTCCGTGAGGGGGGCCACAACCCGGAGACGCGTGCCGCCTCTTCGGACATGCCACAACACCACCCCGCATGTATGAGGGCCCAGTACGACGCTCCGGTGGCATTGCTACCCCCCAGGGCCCCCGTCCCGGCTAACCCTGTAGCGTTTGACCACGGGATCTAGCCCTTTGACTTTGCACGGACGGGCTTTGACCAGTGGACCTCTCCACCCGGTTGTGTTAGGTCGGCCCAGAGGAACACTTTGGAGCAACATCCGGGCCAAACCCACAGCTACATCCACTCCGTGTAGACCCGACGCGTCCGTTTCCCCCCTCCGGGTGCCGGCGGCGGCGGCGTCCGTGAGGGGGGGGGCACGCCCCGGAGACGCGTGCTGGGCGTTTGCAACCGCCTCAACACTTCCAAATTTGTGAGAGGCCGCCTACGCAAGATTTGACGGTATGCTAGCCCCCGGAGGCCGCCGGCCACAGTCGTAGACGTGCGAAGAGCAATCCGCGTAGAGGGAAGTGTTCAGATACTTCTCCATCACAAAAAATTATGAAAAATTACCATCAGTCCTATAGCACATGTGCCCACGTTGTGTAAAAAACTCATGATTTTATCGCGCTCCAAGTATTTAATAATATTCACGCTGCATCGTTACCGCAGAACGTCTACTACCGTTTCATTGCCGTCCGTGAGGGGGGCCACAACCCGGAGACGCGTGCCGCCTCTTCGGACATGCCACAACACCACCCCGCATGTATGAGGGCCCGGTACGACGCTCCGGTGGCATTGCTATCCCCCAGGGCCCCCGTCCCGGCTAACCCTGTAGCGTTTGACCACGGGATCTAGCCCTTTGACTTTGCACGGACGGGCTTTGACCAGTGGACCTCTCCACCCGGTTGTGTTAGGTCGGCCCAGAGGAACACTTTGGAGCAACATCCGGGCCAAACCCACAGCTACATCCACTCCGTGTAGACCCGACGCGTCCGTTTCCCCCCTCCAGGTGCCGCCGGCGGCGGCGTCCGTGAGGGGGGGGCAGGCCCCGGAGACGCGTGCTGGGCGTTTGCAACCGCCTCAACACTTCCAAATTTGTGAGAGGCCGCCTACGCAAGATTTGATGGTATGCTAGCCCCCGGAGGCCGCCGGCCACAGTCGTAGACGTGCGAAGAGCAATCCGCATAGAGGGAAGTGTTCATATACTTCTCCATCACAAAAAATTATGAAAAATTACCATCAGTCCTATAGCACATGTGCCCACGTTGTGTAAAAAACTCATGATTTTATCGCGCTCGAAGTATTTAATAATATTCACGCTGCATCGTTACCGCAGAACGTCTACTACCGTTTCATTGCCGTCCGTGAGGGGGGCCACAACCCGGAGACGCGTGCCGCCTCTTCGGACATGCCACAACACCACCCCGCATGTATGAGGGCCCGGTACGACGCTCCGGTGGCATTGCTACCCCCGAGGGCCCCCGTCCCGGCTAACCCTGTAGCGTTTGACCACGGGATCTAGCCCTTTGACTTTGCACGGACGGGCTTTGACCAGTGGACCTCTCCACCCGGTTGTGTTAGGTCGGCCCAGAGGAATACTTTGGAGCAACATCCGGGCCAAACCCACAGCTACATCCACTCCGTGTAGACCCGACGCGTCCGTTTCCCCCCTCCAGGTGCCGGCGGCGGCGGCGTCCGTGAGGGGGGGGGCACGCCCCGGAGACGCGTGCTGGGCGTTTGCAACCGCCTCAACACTTCCAAATTTGTGAGAGGCCGCCTACGCAAGATTTGACGGTATGCTAGCCCCCGGAGGCCGCCGGCCACAGTCGTAGACGTGCGAAGAGCAATCCGCGTAGAGGGAAGTGTTCAGATACTTCTCCATCACAAAAAATTATGAAAAATTACCATCAGTCCTATAGCACATGTGCCCACGTTGTGTAAAAAACTCATGATTTTATCGCGCTCCAAGTATTTAATAATATTAACGCTGCATTGTTACCGCAGAACGTCTACTACCGTTTCATTGCCGTCCGTGAGGGGGGCCACAACCCGGAGACGCGTGCCGCCTCTTCGGACATGCCACAACACCACCCCGCATGTATGAGGGCCCGGTACGACGCTCCGGTGGCATTGCTACCCCCCAGGGCCCCCGTCCCGGCTAACCCTGTAGCGTTTGACCACGGGATCTAGCCCTTTGACTTTGCACGGACGGGCTTTGACCAGTGGACCTCTCCACCCGGTTGTGTTAGGTCGGCCCAGAGGAACACTTTGGAGCAACATCCGGGCCAAACCCACAGCTACATCCACTCCGTGTAGACCCGACGCGTCCGTTTCCCCCCTCCGGGTGCCGGCGGCGGCGGCGTCCGTGAGGGGGGGGGCACGCCCCGGAGACGCGTGCTGGGCGTTTGCAACCGCCTCAACACTTCCAAATTTGTGAGAGGCCGCCTACGCAAGATTTGACGGTATGCTAGCCCCCGGAGGCCGCCGGCCACAGTCGTAGACGTGCGAAGAGCAATCCGCATAGAGAGAAGTGTTCAGATACTTCTCCATCACAAAAAATTATGAAAAATTACCATCAGTCCTATAGCACATGTGCCCACGTTGTGTAAAAAACTCATGATTTTATCGCGCTCCAAGTATTTAATAATATTCACGCTGCATCGTTACCGCAGAACGTCTACTACCGTTTCATTGCCGTCCGTGAGGGGGGCCACAACCCGGAGACGCGTGCCGCCTCTTCGGACATGCCACAACACCACCCCGCATGTATGAGGGCCCGGTACGACGCTCCGGTGGCATTGCTACCCCCAGGGCCCCCGTCCCGGCTAACCCTGTAGCGTTTGACCACGGGATCTAGCCCTTTGACTTTGCACGGACGGGCTTTGACCAGTGGACCTCTCCACCCGGTTGTGTTAGGTCGGCCCAGAGGAACACTTTGGAGCAACATCCGGGCCAAACCCACAGCTACATCCACTCCGTGTAGACCCGACGCGTCCGTTTCCCCCCTCCGGGTGCCGGCGGCGGCGGCGTCCGTGAGGGGGGGGGCACGCCCCGGAGACGCGTGCTGGGCGTTTGCAACCGCCTCAACACTTCCAAATTTGTGAGAGGCCGCCTACGCAAGATTTGACGGTATGCTAGCCCCCGGAGGCCGCCGGCCACAGTCGTAGACGTGCGAAGAGCAATCCGCGTAGAGGGAAGTGTTCAGATACTTCTCCATCACAAAAAATTATGAAAAATTACCATCAGTCCTATAGCACATGTGCCCACGTTGTGTAAAAAACTCATGATTTTATCGCGCTCCAAGTATTTAATAATATTCACGCTGCATCGTTACCGCAGAACGTCTACTACCGTTTCATTGCCGTCCGTGAGGGGGGCCACAACCCGGAGACGCGTGCCGCCTCTTCGGACATGCCACAACACCACCCCGCATGTATGAGGGCCCGGTACGACGCTCCGGTGGCATTGCTACCCCCCAGGGCCCCCGTCCCGGCTAACCCTGTAGCGTTTGACCACGGGATCTAGCCCTTTGACTTTGCACGGACGGGCTTTGACCAGTGGACCTCTCCACCCGGTTGTGTTAGGTTGGCCCATAGGAACACTTTGGAGCAACATCCGGGCCAAACCCACAGCTACATCCACTTCGTGTAGACCCGACGCGTCCGTTTCCCCCCTCCAGGTGCTAGCGGCGGCGGCGTCCGTGAGGGGGGGGGCACGCCCCGGAGACGCGTGCTGGGCGTTTGCAACCGCCTCAACACTTCCAAATTTGTGAGAGGCCGCCTACGCAAGATTTGACGGTATGCTAGCCCCCGGAGGCCGCCGGGCACAGTCGTAGACGTGCGAAGAGCAATCCACGTAGAGGGAAGTGTTCAGATACTTCTCCATCACAAAAAATTATGAAAAATTACCATCAGTCCTATAGCACATGTGCCCACGTTGTGTAAAAAACTCATGATTTTATCGCGCTCCAAGTATTTAATAATATTCACGCTGCATCGTTACCGCAGAACGTCTACTACCGTTTCATTGCCGTCCGTGAGGGGGGCCACAACCCGGAGACGCGTGCCGCCTCTTCGGACATGCAACAACACCACCCCGCATGTATGAGGGCCCGGTACGACGCTCCGGTGGCATTGCTACCCCCCAGGGCCCCCGTCCCGGCTAACCCTGTAGCGTTTGACCACGGGATCTAGCCCTTTGACTTTGCACGGACGGGCTTTGACCAGTGGACCTCTCCACCCGGTTGTGTTAGGTCGGCCCAGAGGAACACTTTGGAGCAACATCCGGGCCAAATCCACAGCTACATCCACTCCGTGTAGACCCGACGCGTCCGTTTCCCCCCTCCAGGTGCCGGCGGCGGCGGCGTCCGTGAGGGGGGGGCACGCCCCGGAGACACGTGCTGGGCGTTTGCAACCGCCTCAACACTTCCAAATTTGTGAGAGGCCGCCTACGCAAGATTTGACGGTATGCTAGCCCCCGGAGGCCGCCGGGCACAGTCGTAGACGTGCGAAGAGCAATCCGCGTAGAGGGAAGTGTTCAGATACTTCTCCATCACAAAAAATTATGAAAAATTACCATCAGTCCTATAGCACATGTGCCCACGTTGTGTAAAAAACTCATGATTTTATCGCGCTCCAAGTATTTAATAATATTCACGCTGCATCGTTACCGCAGAACGTCTACTACCGTTTCATTGCCGTCCGTGAGGGGGGCCACAACCCGGAGACGCGTGCCGCCTCTTCGGACATGCCACAACACCACCCCGCATGTATGAGGGCCTGGTACGACGCTCCGGTGGCATTGCTACCCCCCAGGGCCCCCGTCCCGGCTAACCCTGTAGCGTTTGACCACGAGATCTAGCCCTTTGACTTTGCACGGACGGGCTTTGACCAGTGGACCTCTCCACCCGGTTGTGTTAGGTCGGCCCAGAGGAACACTTTGGAGCAACATCCGGGCCAAACCCACAGCTACATCCACTCCGTGTAGACCCGACGCGTCCGTTTCCCCCCTCCAGGTGCCGGCGGCGGCGGCGTCCGTGAGAGGGGGGCACACCTCGGAGACGCGTGCTGGGCGTTTGCAACCGCCTCAACACTTCCAGATTTGTGAGAGGCCGCCTACGCAAGATTTGACGGTATGCTAGCCCCCGGAGGCCGCCGGCCACAGTCGTAGACGTGCGAAGAGCAATCCGCGTAGAGGGAAGTGTTCAGATACTTCTCCATCACAAAAAATTATGAAAAATTACCATCAGTCCTATAGCACATGTGCCCATGTTGTGTAAAAAACTCATGATTTTATCGCGCTCCAAGTATTTAATAATATTCACGCTGCATCGTTACCACAGAACGTCTACTACCGTTTCATTGCCGTCCGTGAGGGGGGCCACAACCCGGAGACGCGTGCCGCCTCTTCGGACATGCCACAACACCACCCCGCATGTATGAGGGCCCGGTACGACGCTCCGGTGGCATTGCTACCCCCCAGGGCCCCCGTCCCGGCTAACCCTGTAGCGTTTGACCACGGGATCTAGCCCTTTGACTTTGCACGGACGGGCTTTGACCAGTGGACCTCTCCACCCGGTTGTGTTAGGTCGGCCCAGAGGAACACTTTGGAGCAACATCCGGGCCAAACCCACAGCTACATCCACTCCGTGTAGACCCGACGTGTCCGTTTCCCCCCTCCAGGTGCCGGCGGCGGCGGCGTCCGTGAGGGGGGGGCATGCCCCGGAGACGCGTGCTGGGCGTTTGCAACCGCCTCAACACTTCCAAATTTGTGAGAGGCCGCCTACGCAAGATTTGACGGTATGCTAGCCCCCAGAGGCCGCCGGCCACAGTCGTAAACGTGCGAAGAGCAATCCGCGTAGAGGGAAGTGTTCAGATACTTCTCCATCACAAAAAATTATGAAAAATTACCATCAGTCCTATAGCACATGTGCCCACGTTGTGTAAAAAACTCATGATTTTATCGCGCTCCAAGTATTTAATAATATTCACGCTGCATCGTTACCGCAGAACGTCTACTACCGTTTCATTGCCGTCCGTGAGGGGGGCCACAACCCGGAGACGCGTGCCGCCTCTTCGGACATGCCACAACACCACCCCGCATGTATGAGGGCCCGGTACGACGCTCCGGTGGCATTGCTACCCCCGAGGGCCCCCGTCCCGGCTAACCCTGTAGCGTTTGACCACGGGATCTAGCCCTTTGACTTTGCACGGACGGGCTTTGACCAGTGGACCTCTCCACCCGGTTGTGTTAGGTCGGCCCAGAGGAACACTTTGGAGCAACATCCGGGCCAAACCCACAGCTACATCCACTCCGTGTAGACCCGACGCGTCCGTTTCCCCCCTCCAGGTGCCGGCGGCGGCGGCGTCCGTGAGGGGGGGGGCACACCCCGGAGACGCGTGCTGGGCGTTTGCAACCGCCTCAACACTTCTAGATTTGTGAGAGGCCGCCTACGCAAGATTTGACGGTATGCTAGCCCCCGGAGGCCGCCGGCCACAGTCGTAGACGTGCGAAGAGCAATCCGCGTAGAGGGAAGTGTTCAGATACTTGTCCATCACAAAAAAATTATGAAAAATTACCATCAGTCCTATAGCACATGTGCCCACGTTGTGTAAAAAACTCATGATTTTATCGCGCTCCAAGTATTTAATAATATTCACGCTGCATCGTTACCGCAGGACGTCTACTACCGTTTCATTGCCGTCCGTGAGGGGGGGCCACAACCCGGAGACGCGTGCCGCCTCTTCGGACATGCCACAACACCACCCCGCATGTATGAGGGCCCGGTACGACGCTCCGGTGGCATTGCTACCCCCCCAGGGCCCCCGTCCCGGCTAACCCTGTAGTGTTTGACCACGGGATCTAGCCCTTTGACTTTGCACAGACGGGCTTTGACCAGTGGACCTCTCCACCCGGTTGTGTTAGGTCGGCCCAGAGGAACACTTTGGAGCAACATCCGGGCCAAACCCACAGCTACATCCACTCCGTGTAGACCCGACGCGTCCGTTTCCCCCCTCCAGGTGCCGGCGGCGGCGGCGTCCGTGAGGGGGGGGGGGCACACCCCGGAGACGCGTGCTGGGCGTTTGCAACCGCCTCAACACTTCCAAATTTGTGAGAGGCCGCCTACGCAAGATTTGACGGTATGCTAGCCCCCGGAGGCCGCCGGCCACAGTCGTAGACGTGCGAAGAGCAATCCGCGTAGAGGGAAGTGTTCAGATACTTCTCCATCACAAAAAATTATGAAAAATTACCATCAGTCCTATAGCACATGTGCCCACGTTGTGTAAAAAACTCATGATTTTATCGCGCTCCAAGTATTTAATAATATTCACGCTGCATCGTTACTGCAGAACGTCTACTACCGTTTCATTGCCGTCCGTGAGGGGGGCCACAACCCGGAGACGCGTGCCGCCTCTTCGGACATGCCACAACACCACCCCGCATGTATGAGGGCCCGGTACGACGCTCCGGTGGCATTGCTACCCCCCAGGGCCCCCGTCCCGGCTAACCCTGTAGCGTTTGACCACGGGATCTAGCCCTTTGACTTTGCACGGACGGGCTTTGACCAGTGGACCTCTCCACCCGGTTGTGTTAGGTCGGCCCAGAGGAACACTTTGGAGCAACATCCGGGCCAAACCCACAGCTACATCCACTCCGTGTAGACCCGACGCGTCCGTTTCCTCCCTCCAGGTGCCGGCGGCGGCGGCGTCCGTGAGGGGGGGGGGGCACGCCCCGGAGACGTGTGCTGGGCGTTTGCAACCGCCTCAACACTTCCAAATTTGTGAGAGGCCGCCTACGCAAGATTTGACGGTATGCTAGCCCCCGGAGGCCGCCGGGCACAGTCGTAGACGTGCGAAGAGCAATCCGCGTAGAGGGAAGTGTTCAGATACTTCTCCATCACAAAAAATTATGAAAAATTACCATCAGTCCTATAGCACATGTGCCCACGTTGTGTAAAAAACTCATGATTTTATCGCGCTCCAAGTATTTAATAATATTCACGCTGCATCGTTACCGCAGAACGTCTACTACCGTTTCATTGCCGTCCGTGAGGGGGGCGACAACCCGGAGATGCGTGCCGCCTCTTCGGACATGCCACAACACCACCCCGCATGTATGAGGGCCCGGTACGACGCTCCGGTGGCATTGCTACCCCCCAGGGCCCCTGTCCCGGCTAACCCTGTAGCGTTTGACCACGGGATCTAGCCCTTTGACTTTGCACGGACGGGCTTTGACCAGTGGACCTCTCCACCCGGTTGTGTTAGGTCGGCCCAGAGGAACACTTTGGAGCAACATCCGGGCCAAACCCACAGCTACATCCACTCCGTGTAGACCCGACGCGTCCGTTTCCCCCCTCCAGGTGCCGCCGGCGGCAGCGTCCGTGAGGGGGGGGGCACGCCCCGGAGACGCGTGCTGGGCGTTTGCAACCGCCTCAACACTTCCAAATTTGTGAGAGGCCGCCTACGCAAGATTTGACGGTATGCTAGCCCCCGGAGGCCGCCGGGGACAGTCGTAGACGTGCGAAGAGCAATCCGCGTAGAGGGAAGTGTTCAGATACTTCTCCATCACAAAAAATTATGAAAAATTACCATCAGTCCTATAGCACATGTGCCCACGTTGTGTAAAAAACTCATGATTTTATCGCGCTCCAAGTATTTAATAATATTCACGCTGCATCGTTACCGCAGAACGTCTACTACCGTTTCATTGCCGTCCGTGAGGGGGGCCACAACCCGGAGACGCGTGCCGCCTCTTCGGACATGCCACAACACCACCCCGCATGTATGAGGGCCCGGTACGACGCTCCGGTGGCATTGCTACCCCCCAGGGCCCCCGTCCCGGCTAACCCTGTAGCGTTTGACCACGGGATCTAGCCCTTTGACTTTGCACGGACGGGCTTTGACCAGTGGACCTCTCCACCCGGTTGTGTTAGGTCGGCCCAGAGGAACACTTTGGAGCAACATCCGGGCCAAACCCACAGCTACATCCACTCCGTGTAGACCCGACGTGTCCGTTTCCCCCCTCCAGGTGCCGGCGGCGGCGGCGTCCGTGAGGGGGGGGCATGCCCCGGAGACGCGTGCTGGGCGTTTGCAACCGCCTCAACACTTCCAAATTTGTGAGAGGCCGCCTACGCAAGATTTGACGGTATGCTAGCCCCCAGAGGCCGCCGGCCACAGTCGTAAACGTGCGAAGAGCAATCCGCGTAGAGGGAAGTGTTCAGATACTTCTCCATCACAAAAAATTATGAAAAATTACCATCAGTCCTATAGCACATGTGCCCACGTTGTGTAAAAAACTCATGATTTTATCGCGCTCCAAGTATTTAATAATATTCACGCTGCATCGTTACCGCAGAACGTCTACTACCGTTTCATTGCCGTCCGTGAGGGGGGCCACAACCCGGAGACGCGTGCCGCCTCTTCGGACATGCCACAACACCACCCCGCATGTATGAGGGCCCGGTACGACGCTCCGGTGGCATTGCTACCCCCGAGGGCCCCCGTCCCGGCTAACCCTGTAGCGTTTGACCACGGGATCTAGCCCTTTGACTTTGCACGGACGGGCTTTGACCAGTGGACCTCTCCACCCGGTTGTGTTAGGTCGGCCCAGAGGAACACTTTGGAGCAACATCCGGGCCAAACCCACAGCTACATCCACTCCGTGTAGACCCGACGCGTCCGTTTCCCCCCTCCAGGTGCCGGCGGCGGCGGCGTCCGTGAGGGGGGGGGCACACCCCGGAGACGCGTGCTGGGCGTTTGCAACCGCCTCAACACTTCTAGATTTGTGAGAGGCCGCCTACGCAAGATTTGACGGTATGCTAGCCCCCGGAGGCCGCCGGCCACAGTCGTAGACGTGCGAAGAGCAATCCGCGTAGAGGGAAGTGTTCAGATACTTCTCCATCACAAAAAAATATGAAAAATTACCATCAGTCCTATAGCACATGTGCCCACGTTGTGTAAAAAACTCATGATTTTATCGCGCTCCAAGTATTTAATAATATTCACGCTGCATCGTTACCGCAGAACGTCTACTACCGTTTCATTGCCGTCCGTGAGGGGGGCCACAACCCGGAGACGCGTGCCGCCTCTTCGGACATGCCACAACACCACCCCGCATGTATGAGGGCCCGGTACGATGCTCCGGTGGCATTGCTACCCCCAGGGCCCCCGTCCCGGCTAACCCTGTAGCGTTTGACCACGGGATCTAGCCCTTTGACTTTGCACGGACGGGCTTTGACCAGTGGACCTCTCCACCCGGTTGTGTTAGGTCGGCCCAGAGGAACACTTTGGAGCAACATCCGGGCCAAACCCACAGCTACATCCACTCCGTGTAGACCCGACGCGTCCGTTTCCCCCCTCCGGGTGCCGGCGGCGGCGGCGTCCGTGAGGGGGGGGGCACGCCCCGGAGACGCGTGCTGGGCGTTTGCAACCGCCTCAACACTTCCAAATTTGTGAGAGGCCGCCTACGCAAGATTTGACGGTATGCTAGCCCCCGGAGGCCGCCGGCCACAGTCGTAGACGTGCGAAGAGCAATCCGCGTAGAGGGAAGTGTTCAGATACTTCTCCATCACAAAAAATTATGAAAAATTACCATCAGTCCTATAGCACATGTGCCCACGTTGTGTAAAAAACTCATGATTTTATCGCGCTCCAAGTATTTAATAATATTCACGCTGCATCGTTACCGCAGAACGTCTACTACCGTTTCATTGCCGTCCGTGAGGGGGGCCACAACCCGGAGACGCGTGCCGCCTCTTCGGACATGCCACAACACCACCCCGCATGTATGAGGGCCCGGTACGACGCTCTGGTGGCATTGCTACCCCCCAGGGCCCCCGTCCCGGCTAACCCTGTAGCGTTTGACCACGGGATCTAGCCCTTTGACTTTGCACGGACGGGCTTTGACCAGTGGACCTCTCCACCCGGTTGTGTTAGGTCGGCCCAGAGGAACACTTTGGAGCAACATCCGGGCCAAACCCACAGCTACATCCACTCCGTGTAGACCCGACGCGTCCGTTTCCCCCCTCCAGGTGCCGGCGGCGGCGGCGTCCGTGAGGGGGGGGGGGCACGCCCCGGAGACGCGTGCTGGGCGTTTGCAACCGCCTCAACACTTCCAAATTTGTGAGAGGCCGCCTACGCAAGATTTGACGGTATGCTAGCCCCCGGAGGCCGCCGGGCACAGTCGTAGACGTGCGAAGAGCAATCCGCGTAGAGGGAAGTGTTCAGATACTTCTCCATCACAAAAAATTATGAAAAATTACCATCAGTCCTATAGCACATGTGCCCACGTTGTGTAAAAAACTCATGATTTTATCGTGCTCCAAGTATTTAATAATATTCACGCTGCATCGTTACCGCAGAACGTCTACTACCGTTTCATTGCCGTCCGTGAGGGGGGCCACAACCCGGAGACGCGTGCCGCCTCTTCGGACATGACACAACACCACCCCGCATGTATGAGGGCCCGGTACGATGCTCCGGTGGCATTGCTACCCCCTAGGGCCCCCGTCCCGGCTAACCCTGTAGCGTTTGACCACGGGATCTAGCCCTTTGACTTTGCACGGACGGGCTTTGACCAGTGGACCTCTCCACCCGGTTGTGTTAGGTCGGCCCAGAGGAACACTTTGGAGCAACATCCGGGCCAAACCCACAGCTACATCCACTCCGTGTAGACCCGACGCGTCCGTTTCCCCCCTCCAGGTGCCGGCGGCGGCGGCGTCCGTGAGGGGGGGGGGGCACGCCCCGAAGACGTATGCTGGGCGTTTGCAACCGCCTCAACACTTCCAAATTTGTGAGAGGCCGCCTACGCAAGATTTGACGGTATGCTAGCCCCGGAGGCCGCCGGGCACAGTCGTAGACGTGCGAAGAGCAATCCGCGTAGAGGGAAGTGTTCAGATACTTCTCCATCACAAAAAATTATGAAAAATTACCATTAGTCCTATAGCACATGTGCCCACGTTGTGTAAAAAACTCATGATTTTATCACGCTCCAAGTATTTAATAATATTCACGCTGCATCGTTACCGCAGAACGTCTACTACCGTTTCATTGCCGTCCGTGAGGGGGGCCACAACCCGGAGACGCGTGCCGCCTCTTCGGACATGCCACAACACCACCCCGCATGTATGAGGGCCCGGTACGACGCTCCGGTGGCATTGCTACCCCCCAGGGCCCCCGTCCCGGCTAACCCTGTAGCGTTTGACCACGGGATCTAGCCCTTTGACTTTGCACGGACGGGCTTTGACCAGTGGACCTCTCCACCCGGTTGTGTTAGGTCGGCCCAGAGGAACACTTTGGAGCAACATCCGGGCCAAACCCACAGCTACATCCACTCCGTGTAGACCCGACGTGTCCGTTTCCCCCCTCCAGGTGCCGGCGGCGGCGGCGTCCGTGAGGGGGGGG
>NC_041391.1:707457010-707470725 GCF_002162155.2 Triticum dicoccoides
GACGGGCTTTGACCAGTGGACCTCTCCACCCGGTTGTGTTAGGTCGGCCCAGAGGAACACTTTGGAGCAACATCCGGGCCAAACCCACAGCTACATCCACTCCGTGTAGACCCGACGCGTCCGTTTCCCCCCTCCAGGTGCCGGCGGCGGCGGCGTCCGTGAGGGGGGGGGCACACCCCGGAGACGCGTGCCGCCTCTTCGGACATGCCACAACACCACCCCGCATGTATGAGGGCCCGCTACGACGCTCAAGTGGCATTGCTACCCCCCAGGGCCCCCGTCCCGCCTAACCCTGGAGCGGTTGACCACGAGATCTAGCCTTCTGACTTCCCACGGACGGGCTTTGACCAGTGGACCTCTCCACCCGGTTGTGTTAGGTCGGCCCAGAGGGACACCCGGGAGCAACATCCGGGCAAAAACCGCAGCTACATCCACTCCGTGTAGACCCGACGCGTCCGTTTCCCCCCTCCAGGTGCCGGCGGCGGTGCCGTCCATGAGGGGGGGCACACCGCGGATGTGAGGGGGGTCACTCTCTGGAGACGGGTGTCGGGCGTTTGCAACTGCCACAAAACTTCTGTCGGCATAGCTGTTTTTGATTTTAATAAAATATAAGGATCTATATTTAAAAGAACATGACCGCACATTATTAACGTGCTCGAAAAAATACAAACTATATATATATATATATTCATAATATATGAAAAAAATACAAACTACATATATATTCATATGTATGTTTATATTTAACATGCTACATGTTAGTTGATATAATAATACACAAAAAAGCATTAAAAAATATGTAGGGAAAAAAATTTAACTATGCCGACGGCCTAGCCGTCGGCATAGATCCGACCAGCGTGCCGCGGATCACTGACGTGGCAGATATGCCGACGGCAGCCGTCGGCATAGCCTCTGCATGGTGCGGCCTGGATCAATGACGTGGCCTGCGGACCTATGCCGACGGCCCCCCGTCTAGGCCGTCGGCATAGCTCTGACGCCGTTTGCCAGGGGGTGGCCGGGCCCCACGGGTATGCCAACGGCGTTCGTAAGCCGATGGTAGCTGTCGGCGTATATGTAGATAGGCCGACGGCCGTCCTATGCCGACGGGTGCCGTCGGCTTATCTCTGCGTAGCCCGACGGCCTTTGTACGCCGACGGCCAGAACCAGGCTGTCGGCATATCTCCGGAGAAGCCGACGGGGGCCGTCGGCATTGTTCTGGCCGTCGGGGTATGGCCCTGTTCCGGTAGTGAATGGAGGCCGCCCAGCAGCTGCGCCTCGTCGACGAGGATGGCGATGAGGCGGCTAAGGAGCGAGTCGAGAGCGTCCTGGGCATCCATCTTGCTTGATTTGGAGAAGGTGGTGTGCAGTTTACAACAATGGAACCGAATGAAATGAGAAGTTGTGTGGAGGGTGTTTGGGTGTGGGAATTCGGACCTGCAAGGCATCAACCAAAGGTGAGAGACAACTTTGAGGATGTGGTTCTTTTCTTATGTTGCCCCGCTAAGGCATCAAGCAAATTAAAGGCGACAAGTTGGAGGATGCGCTTCTTTCCTTATGGTGCGAGGATCGATGGACGATTTCCACACGAAAGACGTAGGATTCTTCTCAGTTTCATAGGAATGGCGGCACCGAAAACAAGCACGCCTTGATCGTAGGAATGGCCGCATGAGTGTCACAGAACAGGAAAGAAAGCCCCTTCCTTTGGTTTCACAGGATGCTACTTCTCTGTTCCTAAATACATGTCTTTTTAGACATTTCAAATGGATTACAATATAGGGATGTATGCAGACATATTTTAGAGTATAGAATCATTCATTTTGCTCCGTATGTAGTCATTTGTTGAAATCTCTAACAACAAGATATGGAACTCGTACCCTGTTCCTTCACTCACAAGGTTGTAAGACGATTTCAGCATGAAAGACATAGGATTCTCAATCTCAAAAGAACGGTAGCACGTGAATTTCAGTGGGTAGGTCCCTTTCCCTTTGGCTTCACCCGATAATAGGATTCTTCTACGGAGAAAGTAAAGACTACATGATTACATCAGCTTAATTTGTACCTCATTCCTTCACTCGCCGAGGCTGGAATAGGGCCGAGACGATGTCAGTCCGGGGCTCGTTGCCCCCATGCAGAAGAAGACCCAGGAGCACACCCAAACTGAAGAATCGCTCCGCCGCCGTCGCCGGGTTTGGGACCAGACCAGACCAGACCAGAGAGGTGGCGTCGCCATCCGGCGTGGCCTCACATGAACCGCACGACATCGGTCGGGGCACAACTGGTGTGCTAGAGCGGTTACCCGGCCGGGGAATGCGGCGACTCCGGGGCGGCGCGGTGGTCGGGGTGATTTGGGAACGAGATTGTTCGGCAGCCTCTTGAGACGCTGACCAGTGGGCCATTACTTTGGGACCCACCATCCATTGACTCGTTTTTTCCCACCTGGCATGTCTTTTTTTATTTCAACTACTATTTTTTTAGAACATTTCAACTATATACTAATATATTTGGCCAGCTTCGTGAAGAAACACGTCCAACTAAAACAATTTACACGCTTTCTGAACATCTATGCGCTTGAATTCCCGTGCGCATGTCGCGAAGCAGAAAATTCCTTTCTCTGTATACTACTTGTAGTGGTTTATGAGCTGAGCTGCTGGTCAATACGCTCACTTCGCGCCTCTTCAAACATAGGATAATTGTGCTTCAACAAAATAACCGTACCATTCCAAACAAGTCAATGTGTATACTTTATCGGTGCACTAAAGTCGTAGAGTCACTGATCTTTTTGTATTTCGAACCATGTTTTTTCTTCTTCTTTTGACGGATAATATGAAGCATGACCTATGATAATTTTTTCTCTAGAAAGATTTGAAAAGATGACAACCTTTCGAAAGTACCTTTCTACCTGAGCTGAAATGCTCCTAGTATGAACATCAAATTTTAAAAAATTAGAGAATTAAAAAAACTGATTTTTTTGGTGGCATACCTTAAGAAATGTTTGTTGTGAATGCAACATTTCATCATGAAATAATTTTTTTGCGAGAAACTTCTAATCTATTCATCTTCAATCATGCATGGCAGTACACCGAACACCAGAAATAACAAAATATAAAGTGAATTCCGGTTTTTACTCCCTATCTTGACATTTTTGTCACTATTTACGCCATTTAGCTGGATTTCATCCGTTTTACCCCATTTAGCAAAAGTGTTGCCACAATTTATCCTGTTTAAAATTTTGTATCCATTCTGACTGGCGCGTCCCAGTTGTTAGGTCTAGCTGGCATGCCGCATTGACGGTTTTTTCTTGTGTATTTTTCTTCCTGTTGAATTGGTCCTCCTAGCTTCTCCCGACCGGCCAGGCCCGACATGATCACACCGTCGTCACAGACCTGCCATCAACTGAGCACAGCCTGATGGTTATTGGATACGTATAGGCTCAGTTTGGCTAGGGCTAGGTGCTATATATATCTTTGTACACCACGTTCTAATATCACCAGATCAAAGCAATAAAGAAATGTGAGGCTCGAGACTAGCCTGTTGCAGTCTATCGATTAGAGTTTCTTCCATCGATGGCCAAGTTAGGGCATCTCCAGCCGCGCCCCCAACAGGCCCTTCCCAGGCGATTTTGCCGCGCCGGCGCCAAAAAAAGGCCCCAGTCGCGCCCCCAGTAGCCCGTTTTTCGCCGGCTCGGGCCAAAACTGGTGCCGGCGGACCCAGGCCGAACCCGGCGCGCTGGGGGGCGCTTGGGGAGCCGGCGCAAGCGAAAAAGGCGCGTGGGACCGCCCTGGAAGCGACCCGAGGACCTTTTCCCGCCGTTTCTTGGCGCTTTTCCCTCGCATCTCTCCTGCTCGCTCGCCTTCCTCCCGCCATTCTATCCCTTTCTCCCGCCAAACCCCCTCTCGCTCGCCGCGAAGAAGCACGCCATGCCGCCGAAGAAGTACGCCATGCCACGCGCGGCGGCAACCGCGACTGGCGCCGTGGTCCAGCCGAGGCAGAGGAAGCCGAGGGCACCGCCATCGAAGCCACCGGGCCTGTCAAACGCCGAGTGGAGGGTGGAAGTTCAGCGGCGCGAAGCGGTCACCGCCGACAGGCGGAACAGGGCCATAGCCAAGAAAGCCCGCGACAACGCGGCGCGCGCGGCGGCGTCTTCCTCATCGGTCGACCAGGCGGGGATGAATCCACCCGTCATCAGCCACGCCCAGTACGCGCCCTGGGGACAGCAAGGCGCCGGATCTCCATGGGGTTCATCGTCGCCCGGCTACGCCGACGGCGACGCGCACGGTGTGCTCAACCCAAACGTGACCTTCCCTCATGGTCACCCCGCTACGCGCACGCCCTCGCCCGCCTTCGTCGGCGTGCAGTACCCTCCATACAACTACTCGCCGCCTGCCGACTACGCGTCCACACCGACGCCCCATCTCTACCGCGGACCGCTACCCTTCTCGCACCTCGGCGACGCCGACAACACGGGAGCCGACATGGACGACATCATCGCGACAGGATCGACCGCGGCCGCCGAGTCTCCCGGGTTCGCCACCCAGGACGAGGTAGTGGACCTCAGCGGCGACATGGAGGCCGAGCTCGGCTACGTCTACGGCGACGACGCGCAGGAACCTGAGGAGGAGGAGGACGAGGAGGAGGAGGAACCGGCTCCTGCTCCGACGAAGGGGCGCCAGAAGAAGAAGAAGCGGGCGGCTAGGTCAGGCGAACCGCGCATCAAATGGACGTCCAAGGAGGAGGAATGCCTCGCCGAAGCATGGAAAGTCGTCTTCCTCGACCCGACCACCGGCGCGAACCAGAGCTTGGACACGTACTGGGACCGCATCAAGGCCGAGTTCGACGAGCGGAAGCTCGTCGACCCTTACTTCAAAGGCGTCTACATGCAGCGCGGCTTCAAGGCGATGGCGAACCATTGGGGGCGTATCCAGTTGGCGTGCAACAAATGCCATGGAATCGTCGAGGAGGTCGCGGCTCGCCCGGAGAACGGCGCCAGCATTAAGGATCAGGTACGCACGCCGTTCGCCCGCATATCTTCGTCCCCTACGCCCACCGCCCGCCAACTGCTTGTCTCTCCGCGCAGCTGCTGCGTATGTTCGCCATGTATCGGGGCGACAACCAAGACGCCGACTTCAAGCACCTCCACGTCTACAAACGCATTGACAAGTGCGAGAAGTGGGCGGAAGTCCGGCGTGCCCTCGACTAGGCCAAGGAGACATACAAGCCAGACGCGACGACTCCGGGCGCGTCAGAGGGACGGCCGGACGGCCACAAGTTGGCAAAGAAGGGGAAAAGCGCCGACGCGGCAACCACGCGAGTGCAGGAGTCCATCGAGCATTGCCTCGCCGACGCCCAGGCCCGGGCCGTCCTACGCGAAGAGAATACCGAGGCGCGGTGGTCGTCGCTAATGAAGAACAACGCCATCAAGCTCAACCTGCTCCGGACGAACGTCGCCGCGAAGAAGAGGAACACCGACATGGCTTTTCTGATGAGCGGGGCGGACATGCTCCAGAGCAACGACGAGAAGCTCAAGGCGTGGTACCTGGTGCAGCGCGGCCTCATCCTGAACGAGTTGCCGACGGCAACGCTGACGACGCCGATGACGCCCACGACCACACGGACGCCAAGCCCGAACGACGCCTCTACATCGCCGCCCAGCAGTGCCGAAGCCGCGCCGACGCAGCCCTGCGACGAAGCAGGTCCGACACCAACGAGCCCGCGCACGCCGACTCCGCCAACGCCTGGAGCCGACCAAGCCGAGTGAATCATTGCACACGGCGGCCCTCTGTTTTTTGTAACGCCAGACTACGCCCGATCGCCGGATTTGCGGCGTCTTTTGAGAGTGGGAACGACCAAGTTCGAATTTCCCGCAACCTGGGACCGGCGCGTGGGGGCGTAACTGGGAGCTAGATCGCCCCAGGGACCGAACTAGCGCCGGCACGCCTCCAGGCCGCTCTATTTAGGCGCCCTGGGGGGCCGAACGGCTGGAGATGCCCTTACGTAGGTGTTCTGCCGACCGGCATCGTGATCGACCGATCGAATGTAGCGCTGGTTCACGTACGCGTGCATGTGCATGTGGCACTGTTCATCAAATCCACCTATGCTAGCTTCCTTGTCAAGCTACTAGCTTGCACGTTTGGTCCTGGTGAATAGATCTAGCATTTCAAAACCAACAATGAGGTCCCTGCTATGTCGTCAAAGTAAGAAGAAGAACTCGGTGCAGCGGGTCACGTACATGCACGTGCCCAGCCCGACGTCGGCGAGCTTGATGGAGCCATCGGAATCCGCGGGGTCGTTTCCTACCTTGATGTGGCGGCCCATACGGCCCTGCTCATGGAGGTATGAAATCGCACAACCGGCCCTTCAACACCCACCGCTACCGCTGTCGGTGTCGCCGTTGCCGATGTCTGACAATACCTAACCCTAAGTTCAAGCGAGCCTCACGGGTGCGTTCGGTTGGAAGCCTGGACAGGCGATGCATTACTGGAGGCCAGCGTGGCGCGCGACTGACTCAGGCGTTGTGCGTTGGACGTGATGTGAGCGACCTCCATCGTGCCGAGCCGGTCAGGAGAATCTGTGCCCTGTGCGGCCCGGTTCAGCAGTGAGAAAAATAAGCAGGAAAAACCACCGACGTCGCATGCCAGCTAGACCTGACAATTATGACCCACTGGTCAGAATGCTCACAAAATTTTAAACAGGATAAATTGTGGCAACACTTTTGCTAAATGGGGTAAAATGGATGAAATCTCACTAAATAGTGTAATTAGTGTCAAAATGTCAAAATAAAGTGTAAAAACCGGAAATCACTCTAAAAATTACATCCAGATTCGTAGACCACCTAGCGATGACTACAAGCACTCAAGCGAGCCGAAGGCGCGCCGCCGTCATTGCCCCTCCCTCGCCGGAGCCGACCAAAACTTGTTGTAGTAGATAGTCGAAAAGTCGTCATGCTAAGACCCATAGGACCAGCGAACCAGAATAGCAACCGTTGCTGTTGAAGAGTAGCGTAGATCAGAAGGATCCAACTTAAACACACATGAACGTATACAAACTACGACTAGATCCAAACGAATCCACAAAGGACAGATCCGTCGGAGACACCCTTCCACACGCCCACCGATGATGAGCATCGTTTTTTTGACAATACCTTCCACGAATGTGATTTCATAATGAAAATTTACATGCACAACAAACATTTCTTATAGTGTGCCACACAAAAAAAGATTCAAGATTTTTTGAGTTTTTTCTATTTATTTTATTTGACTGTTCACACCAAAAGCATTTGAGCTCATGTGTAGTTTAACTACACGTCCATAACCTTTGTTCTTTTGTAGAAATGGCCGCTGATCAACAGGCTAAGTGTGTATTTTTGTCAGAATCAAAGGTTACACGTGTCCTTTTGTAAAGAAAATAAATCTGTAGGAACATACAATTAGTACTGTAACTAAGGGCACCTACATCAAACCGTCTGTAAACGTCCAGACCGTAAGGTCCGGGCACTTTGAACCTTTCAACGCCTTACTTGAAATTTTTGTGGGCATCAGAATTCTTACAAACCATACTCACACTCAACGGTCCTGTAGGAGGCCAGAACCTTCTCCGTCCATTCATGCTCAATTTTCAGCAGTATAAAGTATCCCCTCCGTTTTTATTTACTTTGCATATTATATTTGACTGAAGTCAAACTTCATAAACTTTGATCAAGTTTATAGAAAAAAATAACATTTACAACAACAAATATATATATGATTTGAAACTATATTCAATAATGAATCTAATGGTATTGATTTTTATTGTATATGTTAATATTTTTATCTATAAACTTTGTTAAAGTTTATAAAGTTTGACTTTGACCAAATCTAATATGTGGAGTAAATAGGGAGGGAGTATAATAAAATAAACACAACGCTGAACAATTCAGCAGCCACAAACAAAGCCTAAATTTGAAGATGATCTATTTTGTGGGAGTTATATGTCAAGTTTGCTTAAGCGAGCTTCCGAAGCCTCTTCTTCAACTGCTTCACCACCTGGCTTCTCCGGCGTCCACTCATAGCACAACCCATCGTTGTCAACGGGAGTCCAGCGCGCTCCATCGCAGGCTGGGAGGTCATCCTTGACAACAACCCTATAGCCTCTATCCTTCTTCCAAGACGGCGACCACGACTCAAACTCTACGGTCATCCTCTCTAGCATTGGCGCGCTCGTCACCAGCCGCCGCACCAGGTTCATGTGATCCTCCACCGGGCGCACGCCGGAGACCTTGGCTTCTATGAGGTGTGGCAGCGACATCTCCACGTTCCCCTCGCAATCTGAGCCGCAGAAGCATCTAGGGTTGGTGCACAGTGTGTAGTACTGCATGGATCAAACAACAAGAACAATATGATTAGCTCCCCAACGAAAAGACCATTATTATCTACTTCCTCCGTCCGAAAAAGCTTGTCCCTTAAATGGATGTATCCAGCATCAAGTTAAGGCGACACAAGCTTGGGACAAGCTTTTTTGAATGAAAGGAGTAGTTATCAGTGCTTAATTTTGCAATCGACGGACGTGATGTGAAAGTGTTTTAAATAGCCCGCTATAGCCCGCTATAACGTTTACAAAAGGTCTTGCGCTAAAAGACTTTGGTCCAAATAAATGAACAAACATTTTAAATAGCGCGCTATAGCGGAATAGCTCCGCTATAGCACATTATAGCATTTGAAAGAGGTCCGCCGCTAAGATGCTTAGCGCGCTATTTAAAACTATGGATCATGTGATGAGCCTACCGTGTCTTTGACATCAACGGAGAGTAGTCGGACGTTGCTGCATTGGCGGATGAACCTGGCGACGCTGGCACCAAAGCGGTGGCCTGATGACATGGTTATTTCTATCTCCAGGTCGGTGACATTGGGGAGCGCCGGCATGAGGCTCATTATCTCTTCGCTGCCCATCTCCTCGCAGAACGGCGGGGATATGTTCACATTCAGGCTCTCCGCGGCAGAGCATTGCTCCAGCAGCCACACGACGCCGGCATTGATGTATCCCTCTGGGTGGCCCGGGGGATGGCCATGCGACCATAGTCCGAGGCTTTGCAGACGCCGGACGTTAGCTGATGCCCCACCGGCGAGCTCCAGCGGTAGGTGGTCCGAGGTGCCGGAGCAGGACACCATCTCTAGCCTCGGGGCTGAGACCCTTGTGGCCGCGGCCTCCTCGGGAAGGAAAATGTGCAGCTCGCGGAGGCCTGGCGCGTTCACGTCCACCGACAACATGTCCGGGAGGCTCTCCAGCCGGAGGTCCTCGAGAGTGTCGGCGGCGTCCAGACGGAGCGTGGCAATCCCGACGATGTACTCCAGCTGGAGGCGCCGCAGCCGCGGGCAGCACGACGAGGACAGCATGCGGCCGAGATTGTGCTCGTCCGCGCCGCTGGGGTCGATCCTGGCCAGCCTGAGCACGAGGTCCGTGAGCGCGTGGAAGGCCCCGACGCCAGCGACGGGGACCTTGAGGGTGGCGTTGCCCAGGGCCAGGCTCATCGTCGTTGCTCTCGCCGAGGCGGGCAGCTCGGCGATCAGCTCCCTCACGTGCGCATTGTCCCCATCGCCGCCCTCATCTACGGACTTGCTCGGCGGCACCGTGGGCACGGCGAGCGTGAAGCTGCCGGTGACGCGGCGCTCGACGAAGCGCAGCCAGCGGGCCAGGTGCGCGGACGTGACGTCGGCGGCGTGCTCGTGCCTCGTGAGGTACTCGTAATGGGACCCGGCTTTACCCCGTGACTCCATGAAGACGCACTCGTCGTGGCAGTCGCGGTAGACGAAGGAGATCTCGAGGGCCTCCACGTCGTCGTCGTCGCTGCGCCGCGCGAGCACGGAGTCCACGGCGGCGAGGAGACGGCGGGGTTCCTCCGGGTCCGGGCGGAGGCGGACGGGGAACATGCGGCGGCCCCCGAGGGAGAAGCGCAGGTCCGTGGCGCGCAGGACGTGGTGTCCGTCGTAGTCGAGGCCGGTGGTCTCGGCTGACCTCGATAATAGCCATGACTCCGCCGTCATAGGCGTCGATGATTGCATTGCGTGGATACGTGCCTCCAAGTCTCGATCGATCTCTTCAATTCCCGCAATTATATAGCTTGTTTATAGATATCGAAGAAGAACTCGTTATCGATTGGTACTCCGTGCCTCCCTTAACGGGCTTTGGCCCAAGAAGCCTTTTCTTTTTCAATTTTGTTTCTATATTTATGTCGTGAAGATTTGGAGTTGGTGTCTGCGTTTTTTTTCCGGATAAACTTTCGATTTATTCATCTTCAATCATGGTAGTACAACGAACACTAAAAATAAAAAAAACTACATTCAGATCAGTAGACCACCTAGCGACGACTACAAGCACTGAAGCGAGCCGAAGGCCCGCCGCTGTCATCGCCCCTCCCTCACCGGAGCCGGGCAAACCTTGTTGTAGTAGACAATCGGAAAGTCGTCGTGCTAAGGCCCCGTAGAACCAACGCACTAGAACAGCAACCGCCGCCGATGAAGAGTGTAGATAGGAAGGATCCAACCTGAAGACACACGAACAAAGACGAACGACAAACAGATCCGAGCAAATCCACCAGAGACAGACCCACCGGAGACACACCTCCACATGCCCACCGATGATGCTAGAGGCATCAGCGGAACAGGAACTAGGCGGGGAGACCTTTATTCCAATTTCAGGAAGTCGCCGCCGTCTCACCTTCCTGAGTAGGACACAAACCCTAACAAATCTCGAAAAAGGATCTAAAAACGGAGCCCTCCCACCGGCAAGGGCCGGGATCCACTCCGTCCCCATGGCCCTAAGGCCACGGTTGACGGGGCGGACCGACGCCGGCGCCGGCGGGAGGCAGAGAAACCCTAGTTTTTTTTGAGTAGGCGGCGGCTGGCTAGGCATCTCGCCCGTGTCTCGGAGGTGCGTGGGGTTAGAGGTGCATGTGAAGCTCTAATTAAGAGTGGTGAGCCCTGGGTCTCATGAGATCATCGCTCAAGCCCTGGATTTCGCTTGGACACATTAAATTATCTCCTCGGTGCCCAATTTGCTCAGCTGGTGCAGAAGACCTACGAGGCTACGACACAAGATGTTTACATGCAGAAGTGCAAAGGAGGGGTGGCGAGCATGGTATTGTTGTTTTAGATGAGATATTGCGCCAAAAGCCCATGAGAAATCCGAATATGTTGCATCTTGTTGCAGAATCAGTAGTGGTTGGAGCACCGTGCGGCTGGGACGGAGGCGGCGGCTGGGTGGTCGACGGCGGCTAGGCAACCGCAACAGACCAGCCGCGCTGGCGACAACGATAAGATCTGAGGTAGCTAACGGCTGCACATGCAGCAAGTGTGTATCCTTTCCCCGCTAGATCCACAAATTTTCCCTCATTCCTGTAGCCGGGCGAAATTAAGGGAGGATGCATAGTCATTGTAGAATTTCTGAGCATCCTCAAGTTTGTCAAACACCATGCCAACATAGGGTGGCGGTGGCTGTGATGAAACATCTTCATCATTTGAATCTTCTTGGATTGCATCTTCAGCAAACAACAACCCCTCTGAATCTTCACCACCACCAACAGAAAAATTGCCTTGGACATAGCTCCCTTCCCCTTCAGTTCCATATTCCTGCATCAGAGTTGTTGCACAACAGTCATTTCATCTCTCCATGGAATCAGCAAAAAAATTCTTGTTTCGAAAATTCAGGTACTCAACAGAAACATGCAACATAAACAAACCAACAGAAATTCTACATGTTTCAGGGGTCCCATGAACATGCAACATGCACATTCAAATCACACAATGGGAGCAGGGCATTAACAGAAACATGCAATGAATTAAAAAAACATACAATGAAATCAAACTAGAGGCATTAACAGGTTTCATAAAATTGGAGCAGTGCAACTAACCAATGAAACCAGAGGCATCAACCAGTGCAACTAATTTTTTCCGAGTCTCATGTTTCATAGATACAAACATGCAGGACATGTTGAACAGAGTTAATGTTTCAGGAAATATGGAGGCTCATGTGCAACTAAAATTCGGGAGGCTCATTGTTCTGTTTTTTCGCACAGGTGTTCATGTTTCAGAGTGGAACAGAGCTAGTATTTTTGGAAACAGGATCTCACCAAAGATTGTTGATGGGATCTGCTTGATGGAGCTTCAAGAAACACCACTGGGGGATATGTGAACCAGGTCGAAGATCCAGCTCGCGTCGGAAGCCCCCCGGCGGCGCTTGGAGCTGACAAAGATGGCAGCGCCCGTTCTCCAAGCAGGGGTCCTCGGTGAGCTAGATTGGTGCCTGATCCCACCATCTGACGCGCGATGTGGTGCGCCATGGACGTCCCTCATGCCGGCGGTGGCTGATTTTGCTGTGGTTGGGGGCGGCGCCGCGCTGGGCGTAGGTCTGTCGGGGCCGGGACAAAGGGCTTGTTTCTGCAGCTCTGACCGTTCTTTCAGGAATTAATGAGTGGGGGAGGCGACCGAACAGCGTGCCAGGAGATCGATCGGACGGCTGTGCGCGCGTAGATCGAACGGCCATCGAGGTGACGGACGTATCGCGCGGATCGGCCTGTGGACGCGTAGCAGCGCCTATTTTTTTTCTCTTTCCTTTTTATTGAATTGTTTTTTCTCTTTCCTTATTATCGTGCACCTACCCTGCCTTTCCGCAACAGTCCTAATTTGTGAATTGTAGTCCAGGTACGTAATTTACTTCATCATCGAGTCGGTGTCGACTTCGTCGCAGCGTGAGTGGCTAGACCGCTATATATAAACGCAACAAAGCCAAAGGATCGATCGATTCAGCTCGTCTCCATATCCATATCTTTCCCAACCCCTTCGGCCCTGTACAACGTCCCAGGCAGCCTCCCCCATGTCGTCCTCCTACCTATGCTCGGCCTGCGGCTCCCGTACCCACCGCAGGAACCACTGCGCCGCCTCGCCGTGCTCGCGCTGTGGGGGCAACGGCCACTTCGAGGCCCTCTGCACCACCCCCGCCGGCTTCGACAACGCCGGCGCAGCTCGCTGCGGCGTCTGCAGCGGCGCGGGCCATGCGGACGAGGACTGTGCCACCACAAAGACCGCGGACATCCGATGCGAGACCTGCGGCAAGCTGGGGCACAGGCCCAGGGACTGCCCCACGCGCACCGGCGGCTCCGGCGACCGGTACGCCGCGTGGAGGGGGTACGACGCCTGCGCCTTCTGCGGCGAGCCGGGGCACTTCCTGCCCGCTTGCCCCGAAGGGCGCCGGTAGACAAGTAGAGAGCCGCTGAGTTGAGCCGGAGATGTCGCCGGACGATGCACTTGCTCTAGCCAAGTAGCCAGTCGCAAGTCGGAGCATGTTTGTCGTCTCCGTTAGGTTGCGGCGTTGCATGTTCTGTTTAGGTCCAGCAGTTTGCGCTAGTCTGAATCTCTATGCAATTATGCATCTTGTGTGTGCGTGTGTTAGCTGGTGTCTTTAGATCGATCGAGTTGACAACTTGAGATGCGTGGAACTGTTATATGTATTGCATGGTTGAATCTATATATCTTTCATGTGTCTTGTGTGAAAATCTAGATTTCTTTCATGGAATTACTCCTTTTCTTTTCTATTCGCGCCAAGTCTGCCAAAGTGTTTCGAGACCCAGGAACTGATGACAAGGACGTGCAACCATAACCAAGCCAGGATAGCGGAGCAAGCCCACCTCCATCCGGCATGTGTAATCTAACCCAAGCTCGAGCCAATATGAAAGGCAAGCTAGGGAGGGT
>NC_041391.1:707582331-707597614 GCF_002162155.2 Triticum dicoccoides
ATCTTCATTGAACTCTATGTGTAGAATTTGTGGCTACAATATGAGTCTTCACCTGTTCCTAAACCGGTGAGGACTCATATTGTCAAATCAGATTGTACACAAAAAGATCGTTGATGATCAATGTGTTTTTGATATATTAAACAAAGTCTATTTTTGCATGCTGACACATAGCAGTAGCGCTTTACTGTGAAAGGCGATGCTGCTAGGTAGCTTAGCAGTAGCGTCTTTTCCTGAAGAGCGCTACTGCTAAGCCATCCATCTCCCTCATCTCCTCCCTTCGCATCCACTCACACACAGCCACTCAAAATCCTCTCCGATCCGTCTGCGCCGCGCGCCCCCGTCTCCCCTCCTCCGTCTGCGCCGCGCGCCGTCACCTCCTCCTCCTTGCTGGACTCGGTACCGGCCTCCTCCTCCGTCCTCCCTCTCCACTCGCTGCTGGCCGGCCCCTCCTCGCTCCGCCTTCCTCCTCCATCATACTCTCTTCTCCCTCCTCGAGTCGCCCTCCTTCTCCCTCCTTCTCATATGCAACATTTTGATTTAGTTGATATAATTTAGTTGACTTAGTAGGCTAGTTGATTTAGTTGACTTAGAACATTTTGATTTAGTTGATTTAGTAGGCTAGTTGATTTAGTTGACTTAGAACATTTTGATTTAGTTGATTTAGTAGGCTAATTCATTTAGTTAATTTAGTTGACTTAGAACATTTTGATTTAGTTGATTTAGTAGGCTAGTTGATTCAGTTGACTTAGAACATTTTGATTTAGTTGACTTAGTAGGCTAGTTGATTTAGTTGACTTAGAACATTTTGATTTAGTTGATTTAGTAGGCTAGTTGATTTAGTTGACTTAGAACATTTTAATTTAGTTGACTTAGTAGGCTAGTTGATTTAGTTGACTTAGAACATTTTGATTTAGTTGATTTAGTAGGCTAGTTGATTTAATTGACTTAGAACATTTTGATTTAGTTGATTTAGTAATCATTTCCTCATATTGCTTTAGGAAGAATGGCGCCACCACCACCACCACTATGTCAACTGTGCAAGTCAAGATGCGCCAGCAGCCTTGCAACTGACAAGTTGTTCTGCATCTACTTCCAGCCGAGTTTTCGTCATGCGGCGGTAAGAAATTAGATGAAATGTAATAACTATTTTATTTTTAGTGTTGGCATTACTGCATTGTGTCATTTTGCTTATTTTACACAGATCGTCCCATGCAATGTGAGGTTGAAATTCAACAAGCTGACAGGAGACACTGTGACATTTGAGGCTCCTGGGGGGTCGTACGCTATGGAGGTCGAGAAAGGACGCAATATGTCGCAGATTGGAGGAGATGGATGGGCCTGTTTCGTCGCTCGCATGCATCTTACTGATGATGAGTTGATCAGCTTCAACTTCCGAGCAGAAAGACCCAAGCTAGCTGTCATTTATCTCAACCTGGTGGAATATGATGAAGATGACGAAGATGATGAAGATGATGAAGATAATGAGGACCCACTCGATGAAGATGATGAGGACCCACTTCATGAAGCCATCGTAGCTCAAAGAACAAGGCTAAGTGAGGAGGAGGTGTCCAACCTGTGGGACACAATTCCGCCACGTGCTGACTTTGTCGGGGTGCCATTCGTGACCCGCTTGACAAATACCATGGTTGATCGACATGATATGGTATGTTGTACTTACAAATGCAAATTAATAGTGTGAATTACATAGTGTACAGTCCAATGATATGGTATGTTGTGTGGAATCTAGTCGATGATATATATGTTTTAGTGTACAGTTCGATGACATGCTTATTAATTGATATGTTTTTCTTATTCAGAAATTGGCAAAGAGCATATCTGTGAGTTATGGTATCGAGCCTGATGAAGAAGGCTCAGCTGGGCTACGCCTTACTGCAAGGGGCTCCGTCACAACCTGTACTTACCGCGTGGACACGGACGGTCGCACACACTTAAATCTCGGTTGGGTGGAAGAAATTCCTCGATGACAAGAATCTTCGTGTTGGACAGGCCATCCTAATTACTATCAGGAACACCAACCGCCCAGGCTTGAGGATGATGATTGTCTTCGATATCATCTAGAACTACATATGTGTGTGTGGCTATATCATCTAGAACTACATATGTGTGTGTGGCTATATCATCTAGAACTACAAATGATATAGCCACAGTCCAAGGAGTCCTTCAGCTTCGTGGTGCAAAACCATCCTTCGGGTGTGCAGGCATGGATAGCTCCTTGATGCGCCGCTTCTTCAGCAAGCATGGCAAAGTTTCGACCGCCAAGGTGACCTCTCCTGGGGCAGGATGTGTTACCATGGCAATGGTGACAATGGAAAGGTCGGGCGATGCCGAGGACGCCCTCAATGGGTTGGTACTAAATGGGTATACTCTCGTGGTGAGCGGTCGTATAGCAAGGTACGAGTCATCAGTGTCCAAGTTGCGGGTGTCATTGTAAACTTTGGTGCTAGGTTGAGGTGTTTCAACCTCCATAGAGATCATGGGGTTGTTTATCAATAGGGATCACTAGACTCGGCTAGCTTGCAAAGTTTACGTTTCTTACAATCTTGATCAACAAGCCTTTGGTCTTATAAGAATACAATTTTATTTCATCTCTAACCAGTACCCACCCGTGTACATCAAGAAGTACAGAACTTTCTAGCATGTTATAATAACCTTTCTCGTTCACAACTTGGATAAGTTGAGATCACACCTGAACTATTTTTAGATTCTTATGATAAGGCTTTCGTGAAGCCATTTTTGCAACATGACCTTAGAAGGAATGAACCGACTGTCAAGAAGGTTCTTAGCAACCCTTTCTCTCACAAAGTCATAGTCACTTAGACTATTCCCTTCCGAGGACATTCTTTTCTAGAAGGAAAGTAGCAAAGCCGAACGCAAATACACATGCAAATTGCATCGATTACCTCTTCACTGTCCAAAATGGGGGATACCGCTATTCATACATGGATGGACGTGGGACTCCACTGACAACATCAATAGATGACTTTTGGGCCAACATACTTGGTGCGAGCATGAAACACAAGATTTGCTACCTGGTGCAAATGTTGCCACACCAAATTATGAGTCACCCACTAAACCGTTAAGGGCCTCTTTGTTTCGAAGAATTTTCATAGGGTTTTTGAAGGGTTTTAATTCTTGGGAGTTTTTTTTCAACATTGGTCGTTTGATTCATAGGATTGAATCATATAGGAATATTTCCTAAGGAATCCACAATAGTAGTCGTGAGATAATGAAGTTTGATTAGTTCGGTCTGGTGATGTGCTGATCCATAGAAGACAGGAACATGGCGCATCAAATTCTTTGGGTGTGCACAGGCAAAGTAGACACGCATGGCTGGCTGTTGCAGCTGCACTGTCACTGATCCGATGACTTCTCCGGGATCTACAACATCGACGGCTAGGGCGCATCGCCGCTGCACAAGCCCGACCCGGCGTGCACCGCAAGCACCACGCGCGCGATGGCTCTGGATCTCGTTTTCTCTCATCGCCGCCGCTCCTCTTCGTGCCCGTCTTCCTCATCTCCTCTGCGTCGCTGCCGCCCGTCCTCCTCCTCTCCTCTGCGCCGCCCGTCTCTGTCGCCGTCTGGCCTAGATGCGTTCGGAGTCCGTCGGCGCCGCACGTGGAGGAGACGCGGCGAGGAGGAGCGCGAGCCACCGGAGCAGTGGGTCGTCGCGCCGTCGACGGGAGGAAGCTGGGCCGCGAAGATGGTCATCCTCGTCGCCATTGCCATCATTCTCGCACGGAAGAATCGTCTCCCCGACGCGCCTCCTTTGAGGAGCTTCCACCTACCCACCGTGGCTGCTGGCGCGACCTGCTCCTCGGGTGAGCGGTTCCCCCTACGACCTCGATCCCCTGTCTCTGCTTCTCCGCTGCGACAACGTCCTCCTCATCTACATCGGCCGCTCGACCTGCCCTTCCACAAAAAATGACTGGCACATCGAGCCGAGGTGAGCACCCCTTGCCAAATCATCCTCTGGCACATGCCTTTTCATGTGGCTCACTCTTTCATGGTGCTCAGATGCTGACCTGACTGCCTCGGTGTTGATTGCTGGCCGACGAACTGCAGTGTGCTACCGGCGTTGAGATCCAGAAGGAGGCAGCGGATGGGGAGATGAGGTAGGGATGAAGTGCCAATTAAGATGCAGAGCTGTTTTTTTATCATGTTGTTCTCATCCTGCTCACTGTGATTTGTGGGAAATATCTACATTCTGGTTTTGTTAAGATATAGAGCCACTATTTTTATTCTGCATTACCTCGTGAGTCTTATTATATGGATTAAGTAAAATGCATTTCGGTGTTGGTTATGTATTGCGGTGGGAATTCTTGAGTTCAGGCTTTCAAACCAGTAGGTCTGAGGCAGGGCATTGCCAGGAACTGACTAGAGTTGACTGAACTAAACGCAGGAATTGCAGAGATTCAGAGCAAATCGATGCAAGTTTGCTAACATATGAGGAGAACCTTGCTTTGGAGATGTTGACGTTTGACCACCACCACTGTCCAGGAGGTCTCTCGAGATGACAGACCACACCATATCCATGTACGGTTGGGTCAAATTCTTTCTTAAATCTTGCTTCCAAAGTTGCATGACCTCTGTTCATTACGACTTATTCCTTAAATCCTTCTTTGAACTCTTGGTTCAGGGAACAACTTTGTAGTTGTGCCTCTGTACTTTAGGTGAGGGGCTGCACCATTGATTACCCAGTATATTTTAGATTGGATTTCGTCTTCTTAGCAATCATCATTAGCTAGGTAGCTGTACATGATCTGCTCTTTTAGCAAAATCTAGAAGTATCAAATGCAGTGCTCCATATTAGTAGTTATTTGAAAAATATGCCATTGACTTCTTTGTCAGGTCTGTTTATGTGCACATGAAAAAGGGTGGTGGCGACGAAGAGGAGCACGTGGGACCCCCTTCTCCGCCTGGTGCTGAGATCCCTCTCTGCCTGCCACTACCCTCAGATGTTTCATGAATTGCAGAATGTGATTTTTGTAGCTCATGGTCTTTGTTTTAGGTGATAAGACCAGGGATGGACTCATTAGCGTCAACCATGTGAAGATGATTAGAAATTTGACTGGAGTAAAGCTTCTTCATGGTATATATTACTAATATTTTTGCCTAAAATATGGGGACACATTTAAGAAAAAGTATACTGGATGTATTTTGTTTTATTGTTATCTCCACTGTATGATAGTTTTCTACGTGGCATTTTGAAGTATGAGAACATCTGTTCCTTGAGAAATAGATACATTGCTCTACTGAGTTTCTTGATACATTGTTGTCATTTACTTAAACACAGAGACACCATTGCTCATTTGTATTCTATTTTTGTGTGTACATGTGTGCTTATTGGGTTGGAGTGGGTGACAGTAGCCACCTGGCAGAAAATATTTTTCTTTGTTTGAAATTCAGATAGAAATTAAAGTACTCTTTCAAGTAGTAGTTTCTCCATTTGTTGCTCCAGCATGGCTGTTATTTTTTCAAGGTTTTTATTTATTCGACTAATAGTGATGAAGACTAATTTTATTGTGATGTATTCCAGGAGGCTTAGTTCAGTTAGCTTTGGTCATGTATTTCAATATTCTAATCTATCCATCATTTCCAGTATACATTTATCTTGAGTGAAATATATTAATGATGCACTTATATCATTTTGGCATGCTCTTGGGTTCCTTTTTGGTTGTTTCTCACTTGCCAAAATGGTTCTGTATGGTTCTGTATGCACTGATTGACTTCTCTTTGTTTTCGTTCTTGATTTTTTTTCAGTTCATATCAAACCAATATTATGTGCATATAGCTTGGTGAGATTATGTCTTAAAGATGGTCTTTTTGCTGGGGATCTTGCGGCTGCTAACCGTTCCTTGAGATTCTTATTAATTATGTTAATGTTAGTCTTGTGGGTACTTCTACCACTACATTATTCTTGTCATTTTAGTCCAACCCCCACATAGAATCAGAATCAATGATGTGAAAGTGGAATGTAGGCGGGTCGACGCAAGCTAACCATCCATATCTAGAACAAAATATCACTATGATTTCTAGAAAGTAGAATGTGTTTGTATATTTTCTGGATTCCCAAGCATGGAAGCACATTTGTTCAGTTATCTTTTGTTTATCTCCTTCCTATTTCTTACCACATTTTATATGTTATCTTGTGCAGGGTGCTTTGTGGCATTACAAGAGCAATGCTATTGCCATCACATTCGGGAATCGTTCCCGAAGAGGTGCATTTCCTCTTTATCACCTGAATTGTTTCCTTTATACATTTCCAATGCAACACTAGACAACTGAGCTTCCATTAATCATTTTGTTGAAAGAGCATTTTCTAAAAAAACTGTTCTGTATTTAGAAGATACATGTACCTCAATACCATGATGAATCAATTCCACCAGTTTGATCTGTTCTGAATCTGAATGTGTTCGAAAACTACATGTCCTTCTAACAACATGTGTTTGAGAGTCAAATATAAAATACATTGTATTCATGTTTAATTTATATTTTGTAACTCGGTGAGGACCTCTTTTCTCAACCTTTTCCTTTTTAATGTTTGCTTTAATTTTCAGTGAACTGACCAGATGCAAGGTACAATGAACTGAAAGAACAAGGGCATTCTCATCAAAGGTACATTTATTGGTTTGTTCATGTTACTTTTTTACTTTCTGCTCACTCCGTTGACGGTTGCCTGAAGGAGGACCAGGACGTCGAGTTAAGATGGGCTGCCTCTGATTCGCCTTGTTGCGATTGGGATGCCTCGCCTCCTTGACACCCTCCTTGAGACTAAACATGAGGCAAGGTGAGCTGGTCCGGCATATAAGTTACTTAGTTTGATTGCTACATCTAAAGTTTATTTCTGCTTCTACTTCTATTTCTACTTTATTTCTGTATTTACATTTAAATTATTTCTGCACCTACTTTATTTCTCTTCACTCTCTATCTTTCTCTGTTTAGTTCTGGATTAGGCTTATATGAACTACTTAATGTGACAAAATATCTTAAACAAGCTCTGTGATTTCCTATACTCTCTTATATTATCAAAGAAAAAAGAACTGCTCTTATATTATATTTGTTAGTTCCTTTATACTCCAAAAGAAAATAGAACTGACTAACAAAACTCTGTCAATGATGAATAATGCAGTGTATATAATTCTGGGGCCCCTTTTGTTTCATTTGTTGCTCAGTTAGCTTGTTCTTCTTACCTGTTGTTCTGATTTTTTTGGGTGCTATATAGGATACTATGGTTGAAGATTGTTCTGATTTATATCGATGTTGTTGATTATCAAAATCAGTGGATATTATCTAGGGTGCTTCTCCTTTAGATTTGATGTACCATGTCTTCCAGCTTATACTAGATGATTTCTTTCAATGTTTTTTGATAATTACGGATATGTATCTAATAATCTTATTTTGGCGTCAACAAATTACTCATCTAGCATTTCTTCTATTGCGGTTATGTATCTTTTTCTTTACATGGTTACTGCACTATTGAAGTAGTTGTATTCCGGCCTCTTTCCATTTGACCTTCTTGCAATTATGTTGATTTATGGTGAGATAACCTAGAGAAGTATCGATGTGTATCTTCAGTTCATAGTTGTCCTGTTTGTTACTACAAACCTGAAAGCTATAAACTCAAGATGTTCTTCTCACATGAAAGTATAGTCTCTCTTTTGATTTATTTTAATTCCCATTTCTGGCAAAAACTAAATAATGTACTGAATTGTAGTTTTGTATTACTTATATATTATTTCATCAAGCAGTGGTATGCATTGGCATCCAGTGATGTTTATTTCTTTGGAATGTTTGATAGGTAATTGCAGGAGTTGATGATATGTATCGTCCAGCACCGTTACTTGAGGTAACCTATTTAACTTTATAACCGAGTAAATCAACTGAATTTTCCCATGGTGAGCTAGCTTCAACTGTTCCTGTTTGGGTTATGTTTATCAGTAGTTGTAATAGTTCATGGTGTGGTCAGTGCCATTTAACATCATATTCTGCCTATGGTATTAAATATTTTAGATTAATCTCAAATATTGGATTTTGTCTGAATGTTGGCCATCGACTGTCATATTGTGCATATTTGTGATTCGGATTTCTTTTTATGCCATTGTTCAGACATTACTCAAAATCTCCGATTTGTCAAAAACTTTTCTTGATTAGATGATAATGTGATATACATGGTGACTGCTATTAAATGAGTCCATCCACTTACACCCTTATAAGCGAGCAACTAATTGATAGTAAATCTGTAACCCATTGTTTCCGACTTATGCGCATATTTGGTTCGGCCTGTAAATCTATAGCCCATTGCATAGCTGCGACCGTGGTTTGGCCTGCAATTCCTGCTGGCTATGCTGATGGCCCTACCGCTGTGATTGACGCCGATGTCCTTCTGTAGTGACAGATGTTGCACGCCAGATAGGTCTCGACGGCGTGCAATATTTAGTTTTAGCTTTATTGTGTGAGTTTTTTTGTGTTTTTCTGGTTTTCCATTGGTCCTAAATTGTACATCGAAATCAGTGTAGATGTATTAAGAGAGATGAGCTACTATGTAGGCATTAGTTGTTTTTGTTATGTACCTGGTTACTTAATAATCGTTCTTAATATTGAAAAGGGACAGAAATAAGCTGAGTATTTGATCTGACTTGGTAGTGTTTGCCGGTTAACGCATCTATGTCATTAGACCAGTTCTTTTTTCTTCTCACAGTTTGTCATTTAGAATGATTTTTTAGAGGAACCAGGAACTGGTTCCTGATTCACTTTGTCCTCTTTGTTGATGATCCTTTTCTTCCTATGGTTATGCAGGCTTGAGTCTCAGTTTGATCTTACAGTTCTACGGCTCAAAGGTTGATGACTGCCATGAGGCACTACCCAGTTAAATCTTCGTAAGTTGTTGACCATGAACTTTTCTTCTTAATTATTTTCATCTTCTTAGCCTTGCCACATCATCTCTTAAAAATAGTTTGAATCCATCAACCGTGTGCTCTGCCTATGCAATTCATTGAACCGTAAGATTAAAACCTTGATAAGGTGTAGCCCTGTCTCCAACTACCTTCTGAATATTAACATTTTTGTTGGAAAAAGAAGAAAGATTAAATCATAGTTTGCACTAAATGAAAATGAGTTTTTTTTACATTTTGTTCACTCACTAGGAGGGTCACTATTTATATGCTTGCTTCAACTTTTTCCGGATCACCATGTAAATCATTTGTACAGGAGCTCTGGAACAAGAAAAACAATAATCACAAGGATGGAGGCTTAACATGTATTTTGTTTGCCATCTGGTGTTTATCTAATTTTTTCATGGGTGACCAAAACCAGATTACCTTTTCTAATGTTAGTATTGGAGTGTTATCTGCAATGGCATCTACTATATATGCTGAAAGTAGTTTTATTTATCTTTAGAACTTGATATATTTTCTAAAACCACTTATTATGCTTCTATTTGTATCTATGACTTCTGAAGCAAGTCAACACACACACAGGCAAATAAACCAAACTGCCGTAGAGTCACTGTATACAAGGAAGCTTGGTTGTTTATATTTTCAGAAAAATGGATCTATCATGATTAAGATATGGTCAACATGTATATATTTGGTTCTACTGTGCTCTCTAGTGTTGCTTACCAATGTGATTGCTTAATGATTACTACGACATATCTTGCTAGGTTCAAGCTGACAACAATCCTCTTGGTCTTAAAAATTTTGTCGAGGCGGCAGGGATCAAAGAATAACAGATCTGGGTCTTCGTCTTCCAAGATTAGAAGGGGGAAACCATCGCTCACTCTCCATATGCTTTAAAAGCAAATCTCAAGTGCATTGCCTATACAAAAATAATTTTGTGGTCATCTATCTCACAAACTATTCACATCAAGTTCATATGGAATGGCACTCACGGAGGCAACTGAACCAAGCTATCTATTGTATGCCTAACTATGGCTTCGTAGTTTTATCGCCTCCATTGCCATTGTTAGCTAATTAGTTTTTCTATTTGTATGACTGTAGTGGATGCTGCCTTGCTTCTGGCACGGGTTAACTTTGATCGTCTCATGCCCATGTTTAACTTGATGATGTTACTCTTCTGGCACATATTGAATGTTTCTTTTTACTCTTGAACCGGCCAGATAATCGGTTGTTCTATTACATGTGCTAAAACTTGCCTTCATACTGATACATCATGCCGTTTGATCTTTTATCGGTTGACCATATCGTTGGGACCGGCACCCTCGCGCCAAGGCGCATTGCCGATCTAGTACAACCCATTAACGGTGGCGCAAAGGGCGCCCTCTCGGCTACGCCACGTCATCACAGGTGAGAAAAAAAAGGCGTTAGTGATTGGCTAAGAGAGGGAAAAGGGGATCGAGGGGTCACACGAGAATTTATTCCTTTTGCTCTTCCTCCACAAGCAACCTTCTCTCCTCTCTTCAGAAACGGCGCCGCCGCCCGCGACTCGACCCGGCCAACTCCGCCCACGACTCAGCCCGCGTCTCCATGGCGGCTGGTTCCGCCACGCCCCACCGTCTGCTCTATGGTCTGCCCGTGGCGGCCGCCGCTTCTGGTCCTGTGATGTGCCGATCCGGCGGCGCCGTGGTCGGTCCGCGATCTGGAAAACCAGCGGGCGGTGGTGCACGGTATGGGCGGCGGCGACCTGCGCGTCACCGGTGCTGCACCGACGCCCCTTCCTCCGTCTCCCCACCTTCTCGCCTCCGGCCGCCTCGCCTCCACCCCCGCCATCCTAGTCACGACCCTCGTCTCCATGTACGCACGCGTCCCCACCCTCCATCCCGTCCTCCACCACCTTCACCCGCACACCCCCCCCCATCTCCCCTGCTTCAACGCTGCGCTCTCCCTGCCCCACCCTCTCGCGCTCCGCGTCTTCCGCCGCCTCCGCGTCGCCCACTCCCCAGACTCCTTCACCCAGCTCGTCCACTCCGCCCCGTCCCCGCCCCACCTCCTCGCGATCCACGCCCTCTCGCTCCGCTGCGACATCGCCCATGACCTTTTCTGCGCCAGCGCCCTGCTCTGCGGCTACCTTAGGTTCGGCCTCGCCGACCACGCCCACCGCCTGTTCGACAGATTGCCCCTCCGGGACGTCGTGGTCTGGAACGCAATGGTCAACGGGATTTTTAGCGCGGGGCTGTTGTTCACGGGATGGTGGTGAAGTCGGGACTTGACCACAATCTTTCAGTGTGTAACGCCTTGGTGGATCTTTATGGGAAGTCCCATGATGTGGCCGATGCAGCAATGGTGTTTGAGGGGATGGCAGAGCAGGACAGAGACTTGTTCAGCTGGAACTCGATGCTGTCGGCATTGCAGTACTCAGCTAACCATATGGGGACAATGAGGCTCTTTCACAGGATGAGGCATGCTGCAGTATGGCCAGATGCAGTGACTGTTGCGGCTGTCTCCCTGCATGTGCGCAGACTGCAGCACTGAAGGTTGGGAGGACGGTTCATGGGTACATTATGACGAGCGGACTGGCTCGCGATGGTGCATTGGACGTGCCCGCTTGTAATGCACTAGTAGACATGTATGCCAAGAGCGGTGCGCTGGATGAGGCATGCCGTGTATTTGACTGGATGCACCGACAGGACGTTGCATCATGGAATATTATGATCAATGTCTATGCATCCCATATTCCCATGGGCGTGGGCAGGAGGCAATTGGGTTGTTCCGCCAGATGACAGAAGTGAAAGGTCTGGTGCCAGAGGAGGTAACTCTGCTGGCAGCAATGTTGGCGTGCAGCCACTCTGGGTTTGTCGAAGAAGGCAGAAGTTTACTTGAGAGAATGAAAGAGGAGGTCAGTTTGGAGCCGCTGATGGAGCACTACTCATGTGTGACTGACATGCTTGGGCGAGCAGGGAGGCTGGATGAAGCGAGAAAGGTAGTAAATGAGGGTGGCGGCGAATCCGGGGTGGCCTGCTCGAGGCTTTCAGCCGGAGATCCTCGGGTCGCTCGCGCGGTCGCTACCCTCTGCCTCTCCCGCACACATGACTCGTGCCGTCGCTGCACTCTCCGTTCTCTTCCCGTGCTTTTCGATTGGCCCGATGGTGAACTGCAGTGCTGCTAAACAGCTACGACGCAATCTGTGGCGTCCCCCAGTCCCTTCTCCCCTGCAGCAGCCTTGACGGTATGGTCTTCCTCCTCTCCCGTTCCCCTAATTTCTAGGGTTTTGAAATTGGCTCAATAGCTAATCCACGGCTCATAACTTTGTGTATGTAAAACGACAAGTTGCTACCGAGTTAAAATTCTACCAGTTGAATGCCCAATGACCATCTGAAAGGTTATATTTCACCACTGCAGATTTAATTTCATTGTTATAGTTCAGATTAAGGATGGAATTAAGCAAGTCCGAATTTTGTTACAAAATATCTATTGTAATATTTGTTTACCTTTGTTCTATCTATGTGTTCTATGGCATTTCAGAATGCTCATACCTCGTATCTTTTATGGCAAATCTAGATGCCTAGATGAGGATACAGTTGTTGATCTGCCATGAGATGTAATGTGTGCAGTATGCCAGGCCTGCATGGGCAACAACAGTGTGTATTGGGTATTGGGTAGCAGAGTTCGTAAAAAAATTGTATTGAACCTGAACATGCGGTGATTGTTTACTAAATTTTCAGTTGTAACAATAAGTAGGATAAGATGCAAATGTGCTCTCTGACACTGCAACCGGATCAACCTCCTGAATGTGAAAGTGACACTGGGTTCAAGATGCAAGATAGTGTGGTAGTCAAGCAGGATAAGAGGTACAGATCATAAGTGACCACTCGTGTATTCACTAAGCTACTCTCTAATTACTGGAATATTTGTCAGACATAAAAAAGGTCCCTTCATCCTTTTTTGGGTGGCTTGTACTAGTGCCTAATGATCTTTTCTTTTAATAGATGAAAAATGCTTATAGTCATAATATTTTGTGTGCGGGCATGTAACAAATTCAGTAAGATTGATTTATGTGTACATAGGTTCTGCTATAGTTCAGTAAGATCGATTTATGTGTGCATTGTTATCTTCCAACAAAAAAAACTCTGAACTATGCCTAGCAGAACTTAATGTTTCAATGCATTTCTTTTGTGATACCACCACATTATAACAATTAATTATACATCGCTGCAATTCGTCAATAGTTTTGTTGAACTTCTATTTCTTGTTCAAAATTTAACTGTATTTCAATGTTTGTTCTTCTGCATCAGGTAATGCTTGTAGGAATTAGAGTCTTTGCTATCATGCTTGGTCAAGATTTTGCACATAGTTGGTATATGCAGTCTTCACTTTATCTACTTTACCTTCTACTCCGGAGATTTATCAGCTCAAGTGCGCATTAGAAGTTCGGCCATGTTTTTTGCCATTGTCAGGATGCTGGTCATTTTAGGCGTGGACACACATGGCCACCTGCCGCCCATCGCTGGGCGCCGAGCTTGTCGTCCCGTCGTGCATCTCGATTGTGAGCCGCTCAATTTAGCCTAGGTAATCTTCTCAAGATTCATTCCTCAGTTAATTATTGTTTTATTAAAAACATTAATCAGGCAGACACTATATGTTTTCACTCATAGGCCAACAAAGTTTGTCTTCGTCCACCCACCATCCAAAATTATTTTAAATATTAGGGTGGCATCAGTGTTGAGCAGTACTACAAATTCATGGTGTCTTGTTACCAAATTGATCTATTTTCAAGTACACTGACATACATCCTTTTGTTCACTTATTGGAGAAAATCAAATGGTTAAATATGGGTTATCAGCTTAAGTGCGCAGATTAGAAGTTCGGCCATGTTTTTGTCATTGTCAGGATGCTGGTCATTTTAGGCGTGGACGCACATGGCCACCTGCTGCCCGTCGCCGGGCGCCGAGCTTGTCGTCGCGTCGTGCATCTCGATGGTGTGCCGCTCAATTTAGCCTCGGTAATCTTCTCAAGATTCATGCCTCGGTTAATTTTGACATGTATATTGTTGTAGGTTGAGGCTGTATGGACTAAGTGAACACAAGGTAAATGGCGATGGCAATTGTCAGTTAGTACTTAGTGCCATCCTCACATGAATACCTACTTTCATTTTGTTGAAATAAGCATTATAGGCTACCATACTACATGCATACATTTAATCATAAACATGTTCATTAGCTAATAAAGATATCTGTCTCTATTTCATATTGGATATCATCCCATTGATATTCTCTAGCAGCAACGATATACTCCCTCCGTTCCTAAATATAAGTCTTTTTTAGAGATTTCAAATGGACTATAATCATGTGGTACAAAAAAGTGGTTTGTCTAAACCAAAGATTAGTGATTTATGTCAAAAAATTCTGTTGGGGTAGAGCAATGTGTCTTTAAGTTGGCCTCCGTTAATTAATTCAGACATAGTAACATTGATTTGTTGTTTCTTTTTGGTTGCTCACACATTTTCATAATGTTGAGACAATCGGAACATTGCATATGATGGTAAGCAAATCAGTTCTGCAATTCATGCAATTACTTTTTGGAGCATTTTTCATATATATACAAGCAAGCTGATGGACGAGGAGGCTGAGCCATCCATGAGCCCCTCGCCTTCTGGGGCAGAGAAGGAAAAGGAGGAGCAGTTCACAATGTGTAGGGCATCACAAGCAACCTGAGTCATTATCATCTATCTGATCCCTTATGTAACCTCCAAGACTGCTGCTTGTGTCACCACATGTGCCTCTTAATATCTAATGATCTATGATGTCACTGCTTTTCTCTTAGAGATTATCTGTTGTCTGAATGTGTTACATTTGTACTGCTTTCTCTTATAGTTCCAGTCAGGAACTTGCACACACATATATTCTTTTGCTTTCAGTTTGATTTTATAACAGTGCATAGTTCTACAAATAGAACAGTTACGGTATGATGTAACTGTGTCAGCTATATGTGTTGCATTTTTGTTGGTTTGTTCTACTATAAATGTCAGTTTCTTCACAACATCACATAATACACAAAACACATTCCTCAGAACAAGTAGGAGAGTGGAAGGGACGACTCCTACCTGGCACCATCCTAACTTCCTCTAAGGCGGCGCCACCAGGTGGCGCCCCAAGCCCTAGTGATGCAGCAAGTGTGAAGATGCTGCAACTTGCTGTAGCCGTCATTGCTTTTGCCAGGATTCAGTGAATTTGTATGTCAGTTCACTGTCTAGATGGCAGCTAGCACTCGGTGAGTTTTTATGTCGGTAAAAAAAAAGTTCCTTCCGATTTGTTAAGTCCAGGCTTCCTGCCCACGAAGGCACGTTTTCTACCCCCCTCTCTCTCGCGACC
>NC_041391.1:707597752-707623278 GCF_002162155.2 Triticum dicoccoides
AATGTGTAGGGCATCACAAGCAACCTGAGTCATTATCATCTATCTGATCCCTTATGTAACCTCCAAGACTGCTGCTTGTGTCACCACATGTGCCTCTTAATATCTAATGATCTATGATGTCACTGCTTTTCTCTTAGAGATGATCTGTTGTCTGAATGTGTTACATTTGTACTGCTTTCTCTTATAGTTCCAGTCAGGAACTTGCACACACATATATTCTTTTGCTTTCAGTTTGATTTTATAACAGTGCATAGTTCTACAAATAGAACAGTTACGGTATGATGTAACTGTGTCAGCTATATGTGTTGCATTTTTGTTGGTTTGTTCTACTATAAATGTCAGTTTCTTCACAACATCACATAATACACAAAACACATTCCTCAGTGCAAGTAGGAGAGTGGAAGGGACGACTCCTACCTGGCACCATCCTAACTTCCTCTAAGGCGGCGCCACCAGGTGGCGCCCCAAGCCCTAGTGATGCAGCAAGTGTGAAGATGCTGCAACTTGCTGTAGCCGTCATTGCTTTTGCCAGGATTCAGTGAATTTGTATGTCAGTTCACTGTCTAGATGGCAGCTAGCACTCGGTGAATTTTTATGTCGGTAAAAAAAAAGTTCCTTCCGATTTGTTAAGTCCAGGCTTCCTGCCCACGAAGGCACGTTTTCTACCCCCCTCTTTCTCGCGACCGCGTCCCCCCCCCACCCCCCCGCGGGCGACCGGCCTCCTCCCTCCAGGCCCTCCCCTCCATCCTCCCTTCCGCTGCCCGCGGCCGGCTTGGCCCTGGGGCTGCTGGTGGCGGCGGCCTCCTGGCCCTTCCCCTCCCGTCGCTCTCCGGCGTGGGCGGTGTCGTGGTTCTAAGCCTGACAGTAGAGTGGGGGGTAGGTATTGAGAGGCAAGGTCCTAGCTACGGAGAGGTTGTAAGCACAAGGGATGTACGAGTTCAGGCCCTTCTCGGAAGAAGTAACAGCCCTACGTCTCGGAGCCCGGAGGCGGTCGAGTGGATTATGAATGTATGGATTACAAGGTGCCGAACCCCTCTGCCTGTGGAGGAGGGTGGCTTATATAGAGTGCGCCAGGACCCCAGCCAGCCCACGTAGGAGAGGGTTTAAGGTGAGTTAATCTGGGGCGTTACTGGTAACGCCCCACATAAAGTGCCTTTACTATCATAAAGTCTACTTAATTACAGGCCGTTGCGGTGCAGAGTGTCTCTTGACCTCCTGATGGTCGAGTGAGTCTTCGTGGTCGAGTCCTTCGGGCCAGTCGAGTGAATCCTCGTTGGTCGACTGGAAGGCGACCTTTTCTAGGGATGTCCTAGGGTAAGTTACTTGGAACAGGTCCATGACCCTACCCTAGGTACACAACCCCATCATTAGCCCCCGAATGGATTGAGGCTTCGAGTGAAGAAGGCGTTGATGTCGTTTTCGATTAACCTTTGCGCTCTAGTTGTGCGCTGTTCTGGATCAAAAATCTCTTCGTTGACAGGGAGCAATTTGTCTTCGGTCGACTCGATCCATTCTATTTTTGCGTCGAGTGATCTTTCGAGCTTCGACGATCTCCGAGCGACGGATCGCCGGAAACACCGCGTCTGACAGACTGATTTGTTGCTCGCGGATTCCGCGGGGTGCGAAATTTGGGGGCGCGCGCGAAGCGGGGCAGACCGTGGCGTTCGGATGGGACGGGGCATAGACGCCTCGATCTCCGCGCCGCCTTTTTCGCCACGTATCCAGTCCTCATAACTGCTCCCAGATATGATTAGATCGACCGGGCCCACATGTCAGCCACTCGGAAGAGACCTTATAAATGCGCCCGGCGGGGATTTCTGTGCTGCGCCTTAGCATTCTCCCTCTCTCCCTCTGCCTCAATCCTCTCTGCTCAGCGCGCTCGCTCTCACCTCCGCACCACTTTCCTTCGCGCATTTCGCCGGCGGCCATGGCCAAGGAGAAGACGGCGGCGCTGGAGCGTGCCAAGAAGGCGTCGGCATCGGAGAAGGTGAAGGGAAGATCCACCACCCGCAGGGGGTCCTCGTCCAGATCCCGCCTGCCGAAAGGCTGGGTCCAAGGAGACTGGATCCAGTCGACCATCACGGAGAAGGACCTCCTCGACATGGCCAACGAGGGCTTGATCCCTCACGGAGCTGCGAGGTTGCCGGGGAAGGAGTGGCAGCCACAACCAGAAGAGGGTGAGTGCGTGCTCCTGGCCACTCATGTTGACCGAGGGTTTTCCTTGCCACCCAGCATTTTCTTCCGTGGCTTCTTGAATTTCTTTGGAGCGCAGCTCCACCACTTTACCCCAAACTCCATTGCCTATCTTGCTGCATTCGTGTCCATGTGTGAGGGTTTCTTGGGCTGCCGACCGCACTGGGGTTTGTTCAAACGCATCTTCACGTGTCGCTCTCAGACCGTGAAGAAGGCTAGCCCAGGTGACGAGAAGACCCGAGTCGTCCAAATGTGTGGGGGCCTGGGGATTCAGGTGAGGAACAATAGTACCTTCCCGCCCATGAGCTTTCCCGAGTCCGTCAGAGGCTGGCAGTCGACTTGGTTCTACTGCCAGGTCCAGTCGACGCCAGGGCAGTCGAGTGGACTCCCTCCGTTTACCATGGACCGAGTGAACAAGCCCTCCCCTCTGAAGCTGATTCCGAAGGAGAAAGCCGATGTGAAGATGTTGATGGAGCGCGTGGTGCAGTTGGTTCGGGAGGGGGTGACGGGCATGGATCTTCTGGAGGTCTTCCTCAGGCGTCGCATCCAACCCCTTCAATTCCGGAGCCACTGCATGTGGTTGTACTGTGGGCCCGAAGACGAAACTAGAGTCCATCCAGAAGAAGTCGACGATGTCACTCTGGAAAGATGGATGGTAGCCGTTACCGGGAACAGGGACAACCCGCGCGGAGCCAGAAGGATTCCTCCACTCGACCGCAACAGCAACCCAAACAAGGTACACTTGCTCTGCCCTCCACTGAGTCCTTGTCGTATTCATTTCTGCTAACCCTGTCGACTGGTGGACTGATCTTTGTTTGTGCATCTGCTAGGCCCTCACTGAACTGTACTCGATGCCCAATGGGGCACAAGCCTCGGTTGAGGAAGGCGAGGCGAGCGGGGGCGAGGCGAGCGGGGGCGAGAGCCAGGAAGAGGAGGAGTGGGATTCGGATGCTGCAGGGGATGATGACGACGATGATGATGACGAAGGTGATGAAGATGACCTCGAGGACGAGGAAGAAGAGGAGGAGGAGGTCGTTCCACCGCGCTCAGAAAAGCGGTCGAAGCTTGTCCACGATCCTTCGACTGAACGTGGTAAGGGGGTTGGGACCGCAATTCAGTCGACCAAGCGCCCTCGGACCACCTCTCCGGCGCCAACTGAAAAGGCGCCGAAGCAGCCCAGGGCGGCCTCATCGAAGCCGACCAAGCTCTTGCCGAAGATGAAGGTGTCCATCCCCACCATATCAGGGTAATTGCGTTGCTCATATTTTCTTACTCTGTGCGAACTTTGTCTTTGGTCGACGCTGATGTTAGTCGACTGATTCTTTGGAGTTGCAGTGCTGCTACCTCTGAGACTTCGGCCCGGGCCGAAGACCACGAGATGGAGGATGCGGCAACTTCGAACCCAGGTACTGTATTCTTAACACCGTTGTTAGTCGACTGATTTGCGACCTCTGACCCTGATTCTTCTTCGTAGTTCCGCCCCATACTGTTATCGATCTTCCTGACGACGACGAGGATGAAGAACCACTGGCACGCAGGAAGAGTCGGAAAACGCCCGCCAGTAAGGTGCCTCAGGACGTGACGGCGCCTGAGACTCTGACTGTGGAGGAAGAGAACACCACTCGACACACAGTGTCCTTCGCGAATCCACTGTCGAGTGCTCAGCAGCCTTCCCTCTTCACGACTCACCACGTCCCAGAAGACCAAGCTGGTGCAGCGAAGGAGGCAATACGCCAGGCGGGGCTCATGATGGAGCAGCTGAAGACCATCCGGGATGCGAGCCAGGCAGCTTATGATGCTAGCTCTGCCCTCCAAAGCAATGTCCAGGTCAGTCGACTGCTGTTTGTTCTGTTGGATATGCTAGCAGAAGCTTTTCTTTTCCGGGATTTATATTAGCCACCCACTGGGTGTGTTGAATAAACACCGTGCTAGCGGGGGCACGCTGAGTGCACCCGCTGGGTGTAGTCCCCAAGGCTAAGGTCGACTGCTGGCAGTCGGCCTTAGGCTTTATGATATCAATCTTTCTGTCAGTCGACTGGTCGACTGGATTTTGCAAACCGGCGGGGGCACGCTGAGTGCACCCACTGGGTGTAGTCCCCAAGGCTGAGGTCGACTGCTGGCAGTTGATCATAGTCTTAGAGAATGTGTCTTGCACACTGTTTGTTTTTTTTTTTAAAGGTCGACTGGTCGACTTTGTTTTCGACAGGATTAGTGGGGGCACGCTGAGTGCACCCACTGGGTGTAGTCCCCGAGACTACGGTCGAATGCTTGTATTCGGCTGTAGTCTTAGAAACGTGTGTTTTTCCCTTTTTCACTCGGAAGTGAGTTACGTTTGACGTTTAGTCGATTGGTTCTTCGCAGAACTCCTGTGATCTTGTGGCTCGCTACTCAGAGCTGGAACAGAAGCATACTCAAGTCGAGCTGAGCTTGAAGCTGGTTCAGGAGAAGCTGGCGAAGGCAAAGGAGGAGACCGAAGGTATGTTTGGTGAGACCCTGACGACTGCTTTTTCCCTTGCTAGTTTCGGCATCTGATCTTGCTGTAACTTGCAGGTAAGGTAAGGGAGGCCCAGCAGAAGAAAGACCTTGAACTAGCTGAGAAGATCAAGCTTGCTGACGAGAAGTTGGCTTCAGTCACCAAGCTCGAACAAGACAATACCAATCTGAAAACTGCTCTTGGGATTGCCAACAAGGAGGTCAGTCGACTGAGAACTGACAAAGCTGCCCTGACCGACCAAGTCAGCAAATTGACTGAGAAGAAAACTGAACTGGAAACCTTCCTGAGTGGCCTTGCCAAGAAGCTGTTTCTTATGCTTGAAGGTAAATCTTCATGTTTGGCAAATATTTCCAATTGTGGCCTTTTCCATTCGACTATCTCTTTGACTTAATGATCATCCTTGCAGAATTTTGTCAAAACTTTGAAGAAGAAACCAGCCGACTGGAGCCAAACCTTGACCCCGTCAATTTTCCGGTGAACGACGAAGTTGCCATGGATGTCTTTCGACTGGAGTCGCGTGTTGCAGCTGTCGTGGACTATCTCGCAAGGCTGAAGGCCGCCACATCTCGCATCGACTCGACGCTCTGGCCTGAGGAGACACTTCAGAATGACCTTGAGTCGCTGATGGCCCGCTTGAACACGATCCCTGGTCGAGTGCAAGAGTGGAAGAAGTCCTCGGCTCGGTGTGGTGCAGATGTCGCTCTGTGTCTGGCCCGAGTCCACTGCAAAGATGCACGAGAGGAGAAGCTGGCGGCCCTTCGGGTGGCCAATACCAAGAAGCACGACTTTAGGTCCTTTATGGAGACTTTCCTTGCAGCTGCCACTCGGATCGCCGACGGAATTGACCTTGATGAATTCGTTGCACCTTCCAGCCCTCCGCAGGAGGGGTAAAAAACTTCTTCTGGCTCGACTCTTTAAATTTGCCTCGGTATGCCGAGTGGAATTGTAACCGACGAACTTTAACAGGCTTGACGCCTGAGCACTTTCGGTTCCTTTAAATATCGATTCAAGCTTGAATTTGGCGCTTGGATATGATTGCCTTTGGCTCAAAATGTCTTATGCAGATTCAAAGCAAGGTGCCTGTGTTTAGGCGAGCGCTTGGACTGCAGCTAAGCCTCCTGAGTGAGAGGGTCGCTCTTCACTCGGTAGGATTTTTGTAACTTAGACGAGCACGAGGCTGCAGCTAAGCCTCCGAGTGGAAGGCTAGCTTACCACTCGGTAGGATTTTTATAACTTAGGCGAGCACGAAGCTGCAGCTAAGCCTCCGAGTGGAAGGCTGGCTTGCCACTCGGTAGGAATTTGATAAACTTAGGCGAGCACGAAGCTGCAGCTAAGCCTCCGAGTGGAAGGCTGGCTTACCACTCGGTAGGATTTTGATAAACTTAGGCGAGTGCTTGGACTGCAGCTAAGCCCCCGAGTGAGAGGATCGCTCGTCACTCGGTAGGATTTTTATAACTTAGGCGAGCACGAAGCTGCAGCTAAGCCTCCGAGTGGAAGGCTGGCTTACCACTCGGTAGGATTTTGATAAACTTAGGCGAGCACGAAGCTGCAGCTAAGCCTCCGAGTGGAAGGCTGGCTTACCACTCGGTAGGATTTTGATAAACTTAGGCGAAACGGATTCGCAGCTAAGCCTCCGAGTGAGAGTCTGGCTCACCACTCGGTAGGATTTTTACAAACTTAGGCGAAACGGATTCGCGGCTAAGCCACCCACTGAGGGGGAGTTTTTATATGGACAAAGATAAAAAGTGATGACACTATTATTTCTAAACCCATGAACTACAGAAGTACTTTATTGCAACTCATCCGAGTGATAAAACTTAAGTGTAAAATGGGCGGAGTAGCTCCGCGTTCCAAGCTCGGGGCTCGTCGATATTATGCTCGACGTTGTAAAGACGGTACGCCCCGTTGTGGAGAACCTTAGTGACGATGAAGGGGCCTTCCCAAGAAGGAGCAAGCTTGTGTGGTTTGTGCTGATCCACTCGGAGAACCAGATCTCCTTCCTGGAAGGCTCGACCTCTCACATTTCGGGCGTGAAAACGGCGCAGATCTTGTTGGTAGATGGTCGAGCGGATCAGAGCCATCTCCCTTTCTTCCTCCAAAAGGTCGACTGCGTCCTGCCGCGCTTGTTCAGCTTCTGCTTCGTTATAGATTTCGACTCGAGGAGCATTATGCAGAAGATCACTCGGCAAGACTGCTTCAGCTCCATAGACCAAGAAGAATGGAGTTCTTCCGGTCGACCGATTGGGCGTGGTCCGCAGTCCCCAGAGTACAGATGGAAGTTCGTCGACCCAAGCTCCAGCCGCGTGTTTCAGATCACGCATCAGTCGCGGCTTCAATCCCTTGAGAATCAGTCCATTAGCTCGCTCTGCTTGTCCATTCGACTGCGGATGGGCGACTGATGCGTAGTTGACCCGTGTGCCCTGGGAGTTGCAGAAGGTTCTGAATTCCTCTGAGTCAAAGTTTGACCCATTATCCGTAATGATGCTGTGCGGGACTCCATATCTGAATATTAGTTCCCTGATGAAGCTAACAGCAGTACCGGTGTCGAGGCTCTTGATTGGCTTAGCCTCGATCCACTTGGTGAACTTGTCGACTGCCACCAGTACATGTGTGAAGCCACTTCGTCCTGTTCTCAAAGGGCCGACCATGTCCAGCCCCCAAACCGCAAAAGGCCAGACGAGTGGGATGGTCTTCAAAGCTGACGCAGGCTTGTGCGACATATTCGAGTAGAACTGACATCCCTCGCACTTATCCACTATCTCCCTTGCCATCTCATTCGCCTTGGGCCAGTAAAATCCGGCTCGGTATGCCTTGGCCACGATGGTCCGAGAGGACGCATGGTGACCGCAGGTCCCTGAATGAATATCATTGAGGATGAGTCGACCTTCTTCTGGCGTTATGCACTTCTGGCGGACTCCAGTCGCACTTTCTCTGTATAATTGTCCTTTGATTACGGTAAAGGCTTTAGATCGACGGACGATCTGTCGAGCCTCTTCCTCATTCTCCGGAAGCTCTTTCCTCAAGATATATGCGACGTACGGAATCGTCCAGTCGGGAACGACCACCAAAACCTCCATGACCAAGTCGACCACTGCTGGGACTTCCACTTCAGTCGGATCTGTGGCGCTCTTAGGCTGCGGAGTTTCTTCTGTGAAAGGGTCTTCTTTGACTGACGGAGTATGTATATGCTCCAAGAATACGCCACTCGGAATGGCTTCTCTCTTGGAACCTATCTTTGCTAGATCATCAGCTGCTTGATTCTTCAGTCGGGGTATATGATGGAGCTCCAACCCCTCGAACTTTTTCTCCAGCTTCCTCACTACACTGCAGTATCCAGTCATGGCTGGGCTTCTCACGTCCCACTCTTTCATCACCTGATTGACCACTAAATCCGAATCGCCATAGACCATTAGGCGACGGACGCCGAGTGAAATGGCCATGCGCAACCCATATAGGAGGGCCTCATATTCTGCCTCATTGTTGGAGGAATCAAAGTGAATCTGGAGCACATATCTGAGCTTATCTCCTCTGGGGGAAACCAGGACAACCCCAGCACCGGAACCATTCAACATCTTAGAACCATCGAAAAACATGGTCCAATGCTCCGAGTGAACTTCAGTCGGCTGCTGCTGTTCGATCCACTCGACGAGGAAATCTGCTATTGCCTGGGACTTAATGGCTTTCTTTGCCTCGAACTTGATATCAAGGGGAAGAAGTTCAATCGTCCATTTGGCCACTCGACCAGTTGCATCTCTGTTGTGCAAAATCTCTGATAGTGGAGCGTCGCTGACGACTGTGATTGAATGGTCAGAGAAATAATGAGCAACCTTCTTTGTGGTCATGTATATTCCATACACAAGCTTCTGATAATGAGGATATCTCTGCTTGGATGGAGTCAAGACTTCAGACAAATAATACACTGGGCGCTGAACTTTGAGAGCTTTTCCTTCTTCTTCCCGCTCGACCGTTAGCACAGTACTGACGACTTGTCCTGTGGCTGCGATGTAGAGCAACAGAGGCTCTTTGCTGATTGGAGCAGCAAGCACCGGCTGGGTGGAGAGCAGAGCTTTTAGCTCGGCAAACGCTGCATCAGCTTCTGGAGTCCACTCGAACTTGTCAGCCTTTTTCATCAGTCGGTAAAGAGGCAGTGCCTTTTCACCGAGTCGTGAGATGAATCGACTTAATGCGGCCAAGCATCCAGTAAGCTTCTGGACATCGTGCACTCGCACAGGGCGTTTCATTCGGAGAATAGTGCCGATCTTTTCTGGGTTGGCGTCGATTCCCCGTTCGGAAACGAGAAAACCGAGTAACTTGCCACCAGGAACTCCAAATGTGCACTTTGATGGATTGAGCTTGACATCATACCTTCTGAGGTTGGCAAATGTTTCAGCAAGGTCAGCGAGCAGGTCGGAACCTTTTCGTGACTTGACAACAATATCATCCATATAAGCTTCCACATTCCGACTGATTTGAGTGAGGAGACACTTCTGGATCATTCGCATAAATGTGGCTCCGGCATTCTTGAGACCGAATGGCATGGTGATATAGCAGAAGCACCCGAATGGAGTGATGAAAGCTGTTTTTACTTCATCGGGCCCATACAGACGGATCTGGTGGTACCCGGAGTAAGCATCTAAAAAAGACAACCTCTCGCATCCCGCGGTCGAGTCAACAATTTGATCTATGCGAGGGAGAGGAAAGTGATCTTTCGGGCAGGCCCGGTTGATGTGCTTGAAATCAATGCACATTCGGAGCGATTTGTCCTTCTTAGGAACCATGACGACATTAGCGAGCCACTCGGAGTGGAATATCTCTCGGATAAATCCTGCCGCCAACAGTCGAGCCACTTCTTCACCGATGGCCTTTCTCTTCTGGACGGCGGACCGCCGAAGATGTTCTTTGACTGGTTTTGCAGACTTGTCGACTCTTAGGCGATGCTCAGCCAGTCCCCTGGGAACACCTGGCATGTCAGCGGGCTTCCATGCAAAAATGTCCCAGTTCTCACGGAGGAACCGGATGAGCGCTTCTTCCTATTTTGGGTCGAGTGTTGTGGAGATGCGGGTCGGAGCTGCTTCAGGGTCGGTCGGGTGAATGTGAACAGGCTTTGTTTCACCGGACGACTGGAATGCAGATTCTGTGGCGGGCTTCTTGGATCGCAGCAAGTCACTCGGATCTGCGCTTTGCTTGTATTCTTCGAACTCGACCGCTGTCACTTGGGAATCAGCAATTTTGGAGCCCTTCTGAAAGCACTCTTCTGCCTTTTTCCTATCACCGGTGACAGTGATCACACCTTTGGGACCGGGCATCTTCAATTTGAGGTACACGTAACATGGTCGAGCCATGAACCGTGCATAGGCTGGCCTCCCCAAAATGGCATGATATGCACTTTGAAAATCCACGACCTCAAACGTCAACTTTTCTTTGCGAAAATGCTTTGAATCGCCAAACACTACGTCCAAAGCTATCTGGCCGAGTGACTCGGCCTTCTTCCCTGGTATAACTCCATGGAAGCTCATGTTACTAGTGCTCAGTCGGGACATCGGAATGCCCATACCTTTCAACGTGTCTGCATATAACAGATTCAGCCCACTTCCACCGTCCATCAGCACCTTTGTCAGTCGAGTGCCTTCGACAACTGGATCGACCACCAAAGCTTGCCTCCCAGGGGTGGCAATATGGGACGGGTGATCAGATTGGTCGAATGTGATGGGCGTTTGAGACCACTTCAGATAACTTGCCTTTGCTGGGGCAACCATGTTAACCTCTCGGTTAATCACTTTCAGTCGACTTCTGCTTTCCACATCTGCGAAGATCATCAGAGTGGAGTTGATATGCGGATATCCTCCCTCACTGTCCTCTTTGTCTTCGGCTTTGTCTGACTCCTTCTCCTTGTCCTTAGACTGTTTTCCCTGAAACTGCTGGATCAGGAGCCGACATTGGCGAGTGGTGTGCTTTGGGTAAATGATATTCCCCTCTTCATCTTTCTTCGTGTGGATGTGGCACGGCATATCCATCACGTCGTTCCCTTCTTTATCCTTCACCTTCTTGGGGTTCCAGGATCCTTTTGGTTTCCCCTTAGATTTTCCTTGAGTCACGGCCAGAGCCTCCCCAGGAGCTGCCGGTTCAGCCTTCCGTTTCTGTTTCCGACTGGTGTTTCCTTTTTCCGACTGGCTCGGCTTGTGTTTGCCGCTTCGGAGTCGGTCTTCTTCTTCGCCGTTGGCGTACTTGGTAGCAATCTCCATCATCCGACTCAAGGTCATGTCACCGGTTCGACCAAATTTCAAACTCAGTTCTCTGTTCTTGACACCATCTTTGAAGGCGCATACTGCCTGATGGTCAGAGACATTTTCCACAGTGTGGTGCAAAGTGATCCACCTCTGAATATACTCTCTGAGAGTCTCATTGGTTTTCTGCACGCAGACTTGCAACTCTGTCAATCCCGCTGGTCGCTTGCAAGTCCCTTCAAACGTTCTGACAAACACTCGGGACAGATCTTCCCAAGTGTAAATGCTGCTTGGAGGTAATTGAGTCAACCATGCCCTGGCAGAACCTTCCAACATGAGGGGCAAATGTTTCATGGCCACCTCGTCGTTCCCACCACCGATCTGAACTGCCACTCGGTAGTCTTCAAGCCAAGTTTCGGGCTTGGACTCACCAGTGAACTTGCTGACTCCTGTTGCCAGCCTGAAATTGGGGGGGATAACTGCGGCTCTGATAGCTCTGCTGAAACATTCAGGACCAGACACATATGCTCGACTGCTCGTGGGCGCATCTCTGTCGAGTGCGCCTCGATGGGCTCTGTTCCAGTCGACCAACCCTTGCACGATAATGGATCGCGCGTCGAAGCCTGGCTCTCTATGGTCAACTGGAACCGTACGCCCTGTACTGTATTGACGCCTATCATCTGGCCGCCGAGGAGCGTAAGACCCACCCCTCGGAGGGGAATAGGGCACTCGACGCCTATCATCTCGGTCGAGTCTGTCGCCATATTGATCTCGCCGATTCTCACGCCCTTCGCGCCGCGGAGGCGATCTGGGGCTGTGAGCCGACTGAACCGTATTCACAGTGACAGATCGACTGTGAATTCTGTTGCGCGACTGAGACACGGTCGAATTCTGATCTCCTGCCGCCCGGAGCAGATCCCTGATCTGCAGCAAACCTCTGCCAGCCTCTGACTGCGAAGGCTGAATGGATTCTGCTATACGGGTCGCAGCCGCTAAATTCTGAATTGGGGTTCGATATACCTGAGTCGGCGGGAAGAGTTGACGTCGACTGGTGTCGGGAACTCGTTGCCGCGCGCGCTCGTCGAGTGTTCGCTGAAGGTTCTCCAGTCGAGTGCGCTCGGCCAAGTTGGCCAGACGCGCCTCCTCCAAGGCACGAGCCTCGGGGGTTTCTCCCGCGATGGGAATACGCAGGGGATCCTCGTTCCTGCGGCGAAGCTCTTCTCTTTGCAGAGAGTCGAGTGGCTCGGGCTGGTACTCTTCGTAGCCTCGAGCAGGGTCTCCGCCGTCGCCTGCTCCACCACCGCGGGCGAAGCCAGGAGGGCTGTGGGGCCCGTCGACCATCAAGATTTCCGCCGCTGGATCACTACTTCCGCACTCGGATGCAGTCTCTCCGGAGCCAGTCGACTGATCGAACAAGCCGTAGAGAGATTCGTTGGGCTCGATTGCCGCAACTTGTGTAGTGGTCGACTGGCGAGCCATCGCGTGACTCACCCATCGCTGAAGCCTCGACCGGCCCGAGCGCTTGCGCTGGCGGGAGACCGGGAGGGTGGAAGACGGAGGAGCCGACCGGTACTGGGTCGATGGCTGCCGCAGCAGAACGCCGCGGACACATGCGCGAAAATGCGTCGCACCGCGGACGGGGAGTGCATCCACGTCGAGTGGAGCCTCTTGGAGCCATGCGGAGTCGTCGGCGATGAAGGTGAGAGCGCCGAGACGGATCTCTTGGCCCTCGACCAAAACTCCAGCAGACACCATGATGAAAATACTCGGAAGAATCGCAACTTCTCCGAAAAATCGCTAAAACACCTGCCCCACGGTGGGCGCCAACTGTCGTGGTTCTAAGCCTGACAGTAGAGTGGGGGGTAGGTATTGAGAGGCAAGGTCCTAGCTACGGAGAGGTTGTAAGCACAAGGGATGTACGAGTTCAGGCCCTTCTCGGAAGAAGTAACAGCCCTACGTCTCGGAGCCCGGAGGCGGTCGAGTGGATTATGAATGTATGGATTACAAGGTGCCGAACCCCTCTGCCTGTGGAGGAGGGTGGCTTATATAGAGTGCGCCAGGACCCCAGCCAGCCCACGTAGGAGAGGGTTTAAGGTGAGTTAAGTCTGGGGCGTTACTGGTAACGCCCCACATAAAGTGCCTTTACTATCATAAAGTCTACTTAATTACAGGCCGTTGCGGTGCAGAGTGTCTCTTGACCTCCTGATGGTCGAGTGAGTCTTCGTGGTCGAGTCCTTCGGGCCAGTCGAGTGAATCCTCGTTGGTCGACTGGAAGGCGACCTTTTCTAGGGATGTCCTAGGGTAAGTTACTTGGAACAGGTCCATGACCCTACCCTAGGTACACAACCCCATCAGGCGGAGCTGCTCCGGGGGGTGCTTTTAGGCGGTAGCGGTCTGGCGTGGCGGCAGGGTTCCGTGGCGCATGCAGGCGTCGCCATTGGCGGCGGGGCGGGATCTGACGTCGTCCGCTCGGCCCAGATCCGAGCCCATCGGGCCCCATCTGGGCCTGGGCGGTCCGGCGGCGGGGATGATCTCCGGCGTGGCTTCTGGGAGGCGGGGGAGACGCGACGAGTGGTTAGGTGCCGGCGCGTCGACGCCGGCCTGCTGCATCGCGGCCGGTGGGGCTTAACGGGCCCGCTTCGGGCCTGGCTGGGCCAGGGGTGGCCCGGCATGCCTCGCTGCCGCGTCCGGACGGCTACCGTGACGGTGCCGGAGGGGCGGGCCTCCGGCACGACGGCAGTGGAGGTGGTTCCCTCCCGCTCGGCGTCGGTGTTCTTGCTCCCGTCGTGGTGAGCTTCTCTTCGGTTCTCTTGGCCTCGTGGTGGTGTTCGTAGCGAGGCGGCGTGGGTGGCGGCGCTACTGCGTTGGCGCATGGTGGTGGGCGTCGGTTTGGCAGGTCGGTTCCGTCCGGTTGGGCGGTTAGGGTTGGAATGCGGGAGAAATCCCTGCCGGCTTCGGCCCCGACGCGGTGACACCTGCGGGTGCCACCATTCTTTCCTGGAGGGTGTCGATGGTATCCACGACCCACCTCCCTCCGCGTGCCGGGGGAAACCCGAGGACTCGTCCGGACAGCAACGTCGTCGGTGTCGCATCCCTTCTTGGAGGTGCTGCTTGGTACGCGGCGGTTCGGAGCCTCGGTCTGTGGTGGTCTGTATCCGGTGGGCGCCGTGGTGGCGGGTCATCCGCGCTTTGCCGAGCTGCCGTGGTTGGCATTTGTTTCTTCTTCTTTTTTTTTTGGTGTGTTGTCCTGCTTGCCACACCGATATCTGTACTCGGTGTTGGTTGCTTTGGAATACAAAGTGGGAGAAACCTTTTTTGGATAATAAGAAAGTTGTGTGTGTAGCCAGTACTCAGTCGGAAAAAGAATGAAAAGAAGTTGCCTGAAGCTTATGTGTGTTCCTCTGTTTGCGCTGAACCGCTGCTCTGTTTTCTCCCCTGACCAAGCAGTTCGTGCGCGTGTGTGTGGCCGACGGCTAGGGAGTGATTCAGGGGGACAACGGCGACAGTCTCTCACGAAGTATTGTCGATGAGGATGGTATATCACACACAGTTTGGACTTCTCTTGCGGCCTGTCTTTTTTCCCTTGTTGTTTCCCACTATTTAGCTAGGTTTCTTTCTAGTGCTTCAGATGCTACCGCATCCTTTGATTTTGATTTCAGACGTGGGAGCCTGAGAGATCGATCGTTCCTTTTTAGCATGGCTGCACAGCTTGTATCCATTAGTTAGCCTGAAATGAGTAATCGAGTCCATGTCCACCCTCCAATCATTCCATGTTAATCTTGGTGTTGTTGTTTATGACGAACACAACAGGTGCTCTGTTTTCTCATTAAGGGAAGGACTTAAAAAGAAAAAGAAAAACAGGGTAATCAGGATGAAAACTGTCAATTGGGCAATTCCCGTGAAAAATGTCTAAATATTGTAGAAACATGAATTCACTCTCTCAAATATAATGCATTTATGATCGAAACTTATGACCAATGTTGAAAACCAATAAAGCAAGAACATGCACATCTTCTAGCTAGGGCTAGTCCAAAATATCACCGTGCTAATTCAGGCGTAATCTATGTGTATACTGGCTGCTCCAGGAACCTGATCATCTCCTCCGCTAGCTAGCCTCCGCGGCAACCCTCTCCTCTGCCTCATTGTTGTGTGTCGTCACGGCCTGGTTTCACCGCATCTTGTTCTCCTACTCTGCCATTGTATCCGTTTTATCCTGCAATCTGGACGAAGAACTTTATTAGTATGGTGCCTCATTGTTGTTTTCATGTTTCTGTGCACAGTTTCCAGGTTTTACCATGATTTTATCACACAAGAGATGAGCATGAACGCATCCTGTGAATCTGAACTTTGCAACTAAATGATCAGGAAGGAAGGCAACTAGGCAAGGCTCAGATTCAGAGACGAGACCTCTTGTGTTCTGAGCTTCACGTCATGGTCCGCCTTCTGACCGCTTCTACAAGTCCAGGGCCAAATAATGAACTCGTTACTTCCAGAAGAAATCTTCAACATATAGTACTACCAACAAATCTTTCAGGAAAGGCATGCAATTAATTCACGAACAAACAAATGTGTGTACACTCGTACAACACAGTAACTTTCTCACATTATCACGAAACAGAAGGCCAATAACTCAATGGAGCGCATTATTAGTTTACCGAAAAAGGCTTTCGCTCCGCTTTATATATAAAGCACCAATCAACATCACCAAGTACAAACTCATGCCCACACAACACACGCACACACACACCCAAGGCAAGATACATAGGCGCTGAGCGCAGCAACACCATCCCTAGCACTACGCGAAGAGGTGAAACCACATATGACGAACCGTGGGCTTCAAGACGGCGCCTTCATGAAGGGGACGACACCAGAGCGCCGCCGCCGCCTGATCCGAGGATCAGAGTTTCCCCCAGAGCAACATGAAGGGCAATGAGAGCCGCGACGACGCCTTCAAGAAGGGAACGAGTCCGCCGCCGCCGGTCCATCCGAATAAAGAGCAGGTTTTCACCCCGGCCACCATTCACCGCCGACGAACGCCACATCCCGGCTACCACACCTCCCACACGGCCATGGAAACTGGGCAGCACCAAGCCACGGGCTCTGCCTAAGAGCCCCGCGAAGCCACCATCATGGCCGCCACCCCGACATCCAAGACCTTGACACCTCCTCACACGAGATCAGCCGCTACCCCGACCAAAGACACGAGCGGAAAGGACCCGCCTTTCTCACCCACGGACTGCCCCCAGTGCCGAGACCCAAAAGGCTGGCCAAGGCTGGCCTCCATCACCCCGTCCTCGGCACCGGGCGCGAGACGAGCTCGGTCCTGCTGCCTGGCGCGAGACGAGCATGGTCTTGCTGTCGGGTGCAAGACGAGCTCGGTCCTGCTGCCGGCGCGAGACGAGTTCGGTCCTGCTGCTGGGTGCGAGACGAGTGATGGACCGTCGCTGGGGGAGGGCCAACCGTCGACAAAGATAGCGGACGGACGCCCGAAGAGAAGGGTCGGAGGTCCACACAGGCCACACACCGACATGCCGACGCCGGATAAGTCCAGCCGCCGCCGTGAATGACCCGGACCACCGCCATGAGCCACCACCTCGAGAAGGAGATGATCATGGCAGGCCACCACCGCGCCGCCGCCACCACCTACCAATGCAGGGCGGCCGCCCGCGGCCCAAGCCGCTCACGGCCCGCGCCGTCACATGGCCGAGCAAGCAAGCCAGCCGCCCACCGCCCGCTTGGACGCGCACCAACCGCCGCCACGCCTGCATGCCCTGCTGGCCACAACCCTCGCCGCCGGACGGGCCGCCAGCGCCAGATCAGGCAGGATTAGACTGGGACCGCCCCGCACGAACCGCCCGAAGGACGAAGCTCCGCCTCCACCACACAGCCGCGGCGGCACCGACGAGCGCCCACGCCACCAGTGTCGCAACCCGCAGCCCCGCCGCCGCGCCCTGCACACAGCGCCGCGCCCCGCTGGATCCGCAGCACCCCGCGCCGCCGGAGACAGACGGGGAGGAGAGAGCCCCCGCCGCCACCCAGGCCAACCAGGCTTCGCCCGGCGGCCCGCGCGGGTGGCGGAGAAGGGCGGAGTCGAGGGGGGCCGGGGAAGAAGAGGCCCGCCCGGCCACCGCGGGGTTGCGGCGTGGACGAGTGGGAGGGCGGACACGCGAGACCTAACCCTCCTCCAGCAACAGGTCTTTTTATGTTTTCGCATTATTAGTTTAAAAAACTGTATGTAGTAATATCTGTATCTGAAGGGTGCAAGTGCAGCACACAGTTCTCTAGATGGCGATGGTGAGAGTACAGTATACAGGCGATAACCAGAATAAAGATGTATGTTTGACTAAGTACTTACCAGCAGAGATGAATTGTTCGATCGAAGAAATGCAGATGATGAACATTTGGAGTTGCAGCCTAATTGGAATTGTTCCCTGAGCTGAAAAAGGCAGACAAGCATAAATCTTGTGAATTGAGGTACATGGCCTTTGACGGGAGAAAAGGTTAGTACCTCGATTCCGGCAACGCATTATCAGACCAAGTATAGAGTAGGGCGGTTCGGATGTGCGTTGGCCGCTTCCCGAATGGCAGCTTCTGCAGCCTCAGCTCTGCTTCTATTGTTCCTGTTACCCCATAATATACATCTGATTTTAATGAGGCTGGGAAGATTTTCTATTCCGAGATCAAAATCACCGCTGGTACCGGGAGACCCAGTTTCTTCTGCGTTAAATACTATCAAGAGGTCATCTACCAAGGGCATGGCTCCAGCCGCAAAGGTCAAATTCATCACAGCACACTGACTATCAAAAATAAATATCCTCAAGCATGGGAATCCAACTTCACCACAGACTATGACCCTTATAACTTCAGGCTCTTCTGTTAATGAGGTATTTCTAATTTCCGCTCCATCAATTCTCAGAATCAGACAACGCAGAACAGGTAAGCCTCCAAGGATATAGAAATCTTTCTGCTCAACTCTGACCAGATCAAGGCGTAACTCCTGGAGGTTGACAAGGGAGCCCACCCAATTTGGAACATGAAGAATATTAGAACGGAAGATTTTCAGCTCCTGGAGCCTAAGTGGCATAGGGCACAAAGACTCCCTTACAAATTCAGGGCCGTCACAAACAGTTAGAGAGAGAAGGTTCCCTAGGTTTTTAAGGGAAGCAACAATAATAGTTTTCTTGGACTTATTTTCAGCGTTCACTTGGTCAGCAGAACTAAAACCCTCAAAATCAAGGAAATACTCAAAATCAAGGGCCAATACCTTCAGACTCTGCTGCTGCTCAAATTCTTGCAGGAAGTTAAATGACTGGCTGTAGACACTGACAAGCTTCAGTTTCTCCAGTGCTTGCAGCTTGGAAATTCCACATGGAAGTGTAACGTCGCAGTTGACAAATAGGTGCACCAGTCTCTTGAGCTTGGCAATAGATGTTGGTAACTCACAAACAGAGGTGCCTCTTAACTCCAGTATCTCTAAGCACCATAGATGTCCGATTTGTTCCGGGAGCTTACTTACTTCCTCCACTCCTAGGAGGCTCAGGTACCTCAGCTGAAACAACATCCCTATATTTTCAAGATGATGGTTCTCCAGCTGTTGGCAACCTCTAATGTCCAGAAAACGCAAATGCCTGAACTTATCCATAGAAGGAATTTTCACAGATTCCCCAAACACATCAAGTGATCGGACATGAGACAACACCAAGCCTCTTGGCACTATTAGTTCTTTTTGCTTGCTGGCTTGCAGGGAGAGCCGACGAACTTTGTTGTGTGTCCCAACAGATAAACTGGGAACACCCACCAAAGTAACAAAGTTTTCTTCGATGGATCTGGATATGATGAAATCAAGAATTGTGTCATGAAGTCGACAACTCTTGACCCTATCGTATCTGCCTGTCTTCACGGGTTGGATCAAACTCCTATTGATTAGCTCATTAAAACACCTTTCTCCAAACTCATATGAAGTACTATATCCTGATTCTGTATGAATTAATCTTTCAGCAATCCACCTATTTATCAGAACTTTCTTCTTAATAACAGAATCTTCAGGGAATATACTCAAACATAAGAGACAAGATTTCAGATATGCGGGCAGTTCAAAGTAACTAAGTGATAGTATCTTCATCATTCCTTCAACACTGGGATTTCTTTCAAGTGCTCTACCAATCGAATCTTCAACTTGTTTCCATGGACCTTCTGTCCTTTCAATATTAGCCAACAAACCGGATATAGCAATGATTGCCAAAGGCAACCCAGCACATTTTTCCAAAATATGCTCAGAAACTGTTTTAAGGTATGAGGGACAATTTTCTTGGGCATTGAATAGTCTTGTGTAAAATAAGTGCCTAGAGTGCACCATTTTAAGAGGCCTGATGCAATAAATATCCCCACTGAATGGTGTTGAACGGCATGATTCAGCAACTTCATTTATACGGGTAGTGGTGATTATGATACTTCCAGAACTAGTCACGGGAAATGCAAGCTTAATAACATGCCATGTATCCACATCCCATATATCGTCAATAACAACAAAATACCTACATGATACAGGGTTGATATCACCGTGATATTGATGTAAATATCATACAACAAGATAAACAAATACATAAAACTATAAACAAGTTGACAATAGCAGCATAAATGTCTACTCGTGTAAGAAAGCTGACACAAGTGTTAAACTTGCATACGTTGTACACTTAGTTCTTGTGTGTATACCAGTACTCCCTACGTTCCGAAATACTTGTTGTGGTTTTCCTAAACCACGACAAGTATTTCCAAACGGAGGGAGTACATGCTAATTAGTTTGCAAAATTATATGGAGAGTTGGCGATACACAATAGGTTAAACATGAGCCATTACCATAGAAAAGAGGAAAGAGTGGCTGAACAAAAGGATGAATATACACACTTGACTGGTCTAGAAGGGATGTTGATCAGATGGTCATGAAATTTTTAGAAGTCTGCCTAGGTGTGGATCTAACCATCCTGAGATTTAAAATTAAGAATGTTGGAGTTATTATGCATCTATGAGATGCCATTAGTAGAATCTAATTGCATCTAGATCACCTCACAACATGAACAGAGAAGGGTTTAGGATTTCTTTACATGTCACGGGAGTGGACATGATCGCCTGCTCGGTGCAGGCATGATGCAGGGGTGATGTAGTCGAAGTAGAGGTTCTCCTCGACGTCCTGATTCCTTCAGGACGCCACCGGGACTGGCCGGCGGCGGCGGCGGCGGCTGGCTTAGGTCTTCCCGTCGCTGCAGCGCTCCCCCTGATCGGATGGGGTGAGAATATCGGGAGGAGAGTAACCTTACGTGAATTGTGATCGCGCAGGTGGCCAGCTCTCTCCCGTATCCTTTTATATGGCGCTGGCGACAGGGGACCCAAAACTTGAGTTGGTTTTTGGGCGCCCCAGATCAGGGCGCGTTAGTTCTGATCGAGGTTCACGTACGTTGGTACGTGGACCCCTTCACTTATCGTTATCCCTTCATTTTTTTTTTCTGTTAGACTAATAGATCTAATCTGGCTTGTTAAGCCGTCAGATCAAAACCAACATTCTCCCCCTTGATCGTTAGGCTTAACTTCATTCGCCCATTCTTCATAGGAATGATGTACCAAAGTGAGGTGTTACAACAGCTTGAAACGCCATAGAACCTCAACACTTATAGCACACCCGCCTATTTCAAATGTAAAACATTTTGCTAATTGGGGAGTGGTTTATTTTAATGGTCCTCTTATTCCAGAATCATCAGGCTTCCAGTAGTCCCATGCCGGCAACATGCTCACGAAAAATACTGGGTGGTAAGCCTTTTGTTAGCGGATCCGCAAGCATATGCTTCGTTCTTATATGTTTAACATCAACTGTTTGATCCTGGATTCTATCTTTCACAACACGGTACTTTATGTCAATGTGTCTGGCAGCATTACTTGACCTGTCAATTTTGTTACAAAATATCTATTGTAATATTTGTTTACCTTTGTTCTATCTATGTGTTCTATGGCACTTCAGAATGCTCATACCTCGTATCTTTTATGGCAAATCTAGATGCCTAGATGAGGATACAGTTGTTGATCTGCCATGAGATGTAATGTGTGCAGTATGCCAGGCCTGCATGGGCAACAACAGTGTGTATTGGGTATTGGGTAGCAGAGTTCGTAAAAAAATTGTATTGAACCTGAACATGCGGTGATTGTTTACTAAATTTTCAGTTGTAACAATAAGTAGGATAAGATGCAAATGTGCTCTCTGACACTGCAACCGGATCAACCTCCTGAATGTGAAAGTGACACTGGGTTCAAGATGCAAGATAGTGTGGTAGTCAAGCAGGATAAGAGGTACAGATCATAAGTGACCACTCGTGTATTCACTAAGCTACTCTCTAATTACTGGAATATTTGTCAGACATAAAAAAGGTCCCTTCATCCTTTTTTGGGTGGCTTGTACTAGTGCCTAATGATCTTTTCTTTTAATAGATGAAAAATGCTTATAGTCATAATATTTTGTGTGCGGGCATGTAACAAATTCAGTAAGATTGATTTATGTGTACATAGGTTCTGCTATAGTTCAGTAAGATCGATTTATGTGTGCATTGTTATCTTCCAACAAAAAAAACTCTGAACTATGCCTAGCAGAACTTAATGTTTCAATGCATTTCTTTTGTGATACCACCACATTATAACAATTAATTATACATCGCTGCAATTCGTCAATAGTTTTGTTGAACTTCTATTTCTTGTTCAAAATTTAACTGTATTTCAATGTTTGTTCTTCTGCATCAGGTAATGCTTGTAGGAATTAGAGTCTTTGCTATCATGCTTGGTCAAGATTTTGCACATAGTTGGTATATGCAGTCTTCACTTTATCTACTTTACCTTCTACTCCGGAGATTTATCAGCTCAAGTGCGCATTAGAAGTTCGGCCATGTTTTTTGCCATTGTCAGGATGCTGGTCATTTTAGGCGTGGACACACATGGCCACCTGCCGCCCATCGCTGGGCGCCGAGCTTGTCGTCCCGTCGTGCATCTCGATTGTGAGCCGCTCAATTTAGCCTAGGTAATCTTCTCAAGATTCATTCCTCAGTTAATTATTGTTTTATTAAAAACATTAATCAGGCAGACACTATATGTTTTCACTCATAGGCCAACAAAGTTTGTCTTCGTCCACCCACCATCCAAAATTATTTTAAATATTAGGGTGGCATCAGTGTTGAGCAGTACTACAAATTCATGGTGTCTTGTTACCAAATTGATCTATTTTCAAGTACACTGACATACATCCTTTTGTTCACTTATTGGAGAAAATCAAATGGTTAAATATGGGTTATCAGCTTAAGTGCGCAGATTAGAAGTTCGGCCATGTTTTTGTCATTGTCAGGATGCTGGTCATTTTAGGCGTGGACGCACATGGCCACCTGCTGCCCGTCGCCGGGCGCCGAGCTTGTCGTCGCGTCGTGCATCTCGATGGTGTGCCGCTCAATTTAGCCTCGGTAATCTTCTCAAGATTCATGCCTCGGTTAATTTTGACATGTATATTGTTGTAGGTTGAGGCTGTATGGACTAAGTGAACACAAGGTAAATGGCGATGGCAATTGTCAGTTAGTACTTAGTGCCATCCTCACATGAATACCTACTTTCATTTTGTTGAAATAAGCATTATAGGCTACCATACTACATGCATACATTTAATCATAAACATGTTCATTAGCTAATAAAGATATCTGTCTCTATTTCATATTGGATATCATCCCATTGATATTCTCTAGCAGCAACGATATACTCCCTCCGTTCCTAAATATAAGTCTTTTTTAGAGATTTCAAATGGACTATAATCATGTGGTACAAAAAGTGGTTTGTCTAAACCAAAGATTAGTGATTTATGTCAAAAAATTCTGTTGGGGTAGAGCAATGTGTCTTTAAGTTGGCCTCCGTTAATTAATTCAGACATAGTAACATTGATTTGTTGTTTCTTTTTGGTTGCTCACACATTTTCATAATGTTGAGACAATCGGAACATTGCATATGATGGTAAGCAAATCAGTTCTGCAATTCATGCAATTACTTTTTGGAGCATTTTTCATATATATACAAGCAAGCTGATGGACGAGGAGGCTGAGCCATCCGTGAGCCCCTCGCCTTCTAGGGCAGAGAAGGAAAAGGAGGAGCAGTTCACAATGTGTAGGGCATCACAAGCAACCTGAGTCATTATCATCTATCTGATCCCTTATGTAACCTCCAAGACTGCTGCTTGTGTCACCACATGTGCCTCTTAATATCTAATGATCTATGATGTCACTGCTTTTCTCTTAGAGATGATCTGTTGTCTGAATGTGTTACATTTGTACTGCTTTCTCTTATAGTTCCAGTCAGGAACTTGCACACACATATATTCTTTTGCTTTCAGTTTGATTTTATAACAGTGCATAGTTCTATAAATAGAACAGTTACGGTATGATGTAACTGTGTCAGCTATATGTGTTGCATTTTTGTTGGTTTGTTCTACTATAAATGTCAGTTTCTTCACAACATCACATAATACACAAAACACATTCCTCAGTGCAAGTAGGAGAGTGGAAGGGACGACTCCTACCTGGCACCATCCTAACTTCCTCTAAGGCGGCGCCACCAGGTGGCGCCCCAAGCCCTAGTGATGCAGCAAGTGTGAAGATGCTGCAACTTGCTGTAGCCGTCATTGCTTTTGCCAGGATTCAGTGAATTTGTATGTCAGTTCACTGTCTAGATGGCAGCTAGCACTCGGTGAATTTTTATGTCGGTAAAAAAAAAGTTCCTTCCGATTTGTTAAGTCCAGGCTTCCTGCCCACGAAGGCACGTTTTCTACCCCCCTCTCTCTCGCGACCGCGTCCCCCCCCCCCCCCCCGCGGGCGACCGGCCTCCTCCCTCCATGCCCTCCCCTCCATCCTCCCTTCCGCTGCCCGCGGCCGGCTTGGCCCTGGGGCTGCTGGTGGCGGCGGCCTCCTGGCCCTTCCCCTCCCGTCGCTCTCCGGCGTCTTGTTACCAAATTGATCTATTTTCAAGTACACTGACATACATCCTTTTGTTCACTTATTGGAGAAAATCAAATGGTTAAATATGGGTTATCAGCTTAAGTGCGCAGATTAGAAGTTCGGCCATGTTTTTGTCATTGTCAGGATGCTGGTCATTTTAGGCGTGGACGCACATGGCCACCTGCTGCCCGTCGCCGGGCGCCGAGCTTGTCGTCGCGTCGTGCATCTCGATGGTGTGCCGCTCAATTTAGCCTCGGTAATCTTCTCAAGATTCATGCCTCGGTTAATTTTGACATGTATATTGTTGTAGGTTGAGGCTGTATGGACTAAGTGAACACAAGGTAAATGGCGATGGCAATTGTCAGTTAGTACTTAGTGCCATCCTCACATGAATACCTACTTTCATTTTGTTGAAATAAGCATTATAGGCTACCATACTACATGCATACATTTAATCATAAACATGTTCATTAGCTAATAAAGATATCTGTCTCTATTTCATATTGGATATCATCCCATTGATATTCTCTAGCAGCAACGATATACTCCCTCCGTTCCTAAATATAAGTCTTTTTTAGAGATTTCAAATGGACTATAATCATGTGGTACAAAAAAGTGGTTTGTCTAAACCAAAGATTAGTGATTTATGTCAAAAAATTCTGTTGGGGTAGAGCAATGTGTCTTTAAGTTGGCCTCCGTTAATTAATTCAGACATAGTAACATTGATTTGTTGTTTCTTTTTGGTTGCTCACACATTTTCATAATGTTGAGACAATCGGAACATTGCATATGATGGTAAGCAAATCAGTTCTGCAATTCATGCAATTACTTTTTGGAGCATTTTTCATATATATACAAGCAAGCTGATGGACGAGGAGGCTGAGCCATCCGTGAGCCCCTCGCCTTCTGGGGCAGAGAAGGAAAAGGAGGAGCAGTTCACAATGTGTAGGGCATCACAAGCAACCTGAGTCATTATCATCTATCTGATCCCTTATGTAACCTCCAAGACTGCTGCTTGTGTCACCACATGTGCCTCTTAATATCTAATGATCTATGATGTCACTGCTTTTCTCTTAGAGATGATCTGTTGTCTGAATGTGTTACATTTGTACTGCTTTCTCTTATAGTTCCAGTCAGGAACTTGCACACACATATATTCTTTTGCTTTCAGTTTGATTTTATAACAGTGCATAGTTCTACAAATAGAACAATTACCGTATGATGTAACTGTGTCAGCTATATGTGTTGCATTTTTGTTGGTTTGTTCTACTATAAATGTCAGTTTCTTCACAACATCACATAATACACAAAACACATTCCTCAGTGCAAGTAGGAGAGTGGAAGGGACGACTCCTACCTGGCACCATCCTAACTTCCTCTAAGGCGGCGCCACCAGGTGGCGCCCCAAGCCCTAGTGATGCAGCAAGTGTGAAGATGCTGCAACTTGCTGTAGCCGTCATTGCTTTTGCCAGGATTCAGTGAATTTGTATGTCAGTTCACTGTCTAGATGGCAGCTAGCACTCGGTGAATTTTTATGTCGGTAAAAAAAAAGTTCCTTCCGATTTGTTAAGTCCAGGCTTCCTGCCCACGAAGGCACGTTTTCTACCCCCCTCT
>NC_041391.1:707623455-707660962 GCF_002162155.2 Triticum dicoccoides
ATCCTCCCTTCCGCTGCCCGCGGCCGGCTTGGCCCTGGGGCTGCTGGTGGCGGCGGCCTCCTGGCCCTTCCCCTCCCGTCGCTCTCCGGCGCGGGCGGAGCTGCTCCGGGGGGTGCTTTTAGGCGGTAGCGGTCTGGCGTGGCGGCAGGGTTCCGTGGCGCATGCAGGCGAGCAGCTGGGCAGCGGCGTCGCCATTGGCAGCGGGGCGGGATCTGACGTCGTCCGCTCGGCCCAGATCCGGGCCCATCGGGCCCCATCTGGGCCTGGGCGGTCCGGCGGCGGGGATGATCTCCGGCGTGGCTTCTGGGAGGCGGGGGAGACGCGACGAGTGGTTAGGTGCCGGCGCGTCGACGCCGGCCTGCTGCATCGCGGCCGGTGGGGCTTGGCTGGGCCAGGGGTGGCCCGGCATGCCTCGTTGCCGCGTCCGGACGGCTACCGTGACGGTGCCGGAGGGGCGGGCCTCCGGCACGACGGCAGTGGAGGTGGTTCCCTCCCGCTCGGCGTCGGTGTTCCTGCTCCCGTCGTGGTGAGCTTCTCTTCGGTTCTCTTGGCCTCGTGGTGGTGTTCGTAGCGAGGCGGCGTGGGTGGCGGCGCTACTGCGTTGGCGCATGGTGGTGGGCGTCGGTTTGGCAGGTCGGTTCCGTTCGGTTGGGCGGTTAGGGTTGGAATGCGGGAGAAATCCCTGCCGGCTTCGGCCCCGACGCGGTGACACCTGCGGGTGCCACCATTCTTTCCTGGAGGGTGTCGGTGGTATCCACGACCCACCTCCCTCCGCGTGCCGGGGGAAACCCGAGGACTCGTCCGGACAGCAACGTCGTCGGTGTCGCATCCCTTCTTGGAGGTGCTGCTTGGTACGCGGCGGTTCGGAGCCTCGGTCTGTGGTGGTCTGTATCCGGTGGGCGCCGTGGTGGCGGGTCATCCGCGCTTTGCCGAGCTGCCGTGGTTGGCATTTGTTTCTTCTTTTTTTTTGGTGTGTTGTCCTGCTTGCCACACCGATTTCTGTACTCGGTGTTGGTTGCTTTGGAATACAAAGTGGGAGAAACCTTTTTTGGATAATAAGAAAGTTGTGTGTGTAGCCAGTACTCAGTCGGAAAAAGAATGAAAAGAAGTTGCCTGAAGCTTATGTGTGTTCCTCTGTTTGCGCTGAACGCAAAGGCGCATAGGCGCTGAACGCAGTAACACCATCCCTAGCACTACGCGAAGAGGTGAAACCACATATGACGAACCGTGGGCTCCAAGACGGCGCCTTCATGAAGGGGACGACACCAGAGCGCCGCTGCCGCCCGATCCGAGGATCAGAGTTTCCCCCGGAGCAACATGAAGGGCAATGAGAGCCGCGACGACGCCTTCAAGAAGGGAACGAGTCCGCCGCCGCCGGTCCATCCGAAGAAAGAGCAGGTTTTCACCCCGGCCACCATTCACCGCCGACGAACGCCAAACCCCGGCTACCACACCTCCCACACGGCCATGGCAACTGGGCAGCACCAAGCCACGGGCTCTGCTTAAGAGCCCCGCGAAGCCACCATCATGGCCGCCACCCCGACATCCAAGACCTTGACACCTCCTCACACGAGATCAGCCGCTACCCCGACCAAAGACATGAGCGGAAAGGACCCGCCTTTCGCACCCGCGGACTGCCCCCAGTGCCGAGACCCAAAAGGCTGGCCAAGGCTGGCCTCCATCACCCCGTCCTCGGCACCGGGCGCGAGACGAGCTTGGTCCTGCTGCCTGGCGCGAGACGAGCATGGTCCTGCTGCCGGGTGCAAGACGAGCTCGGTCCTGCTGCCGGCGCGAGACGAGCTCGGTCCTGCTGCTGGGTGCGAGACGAGTGATGGACCGTCGCTGGGGGAGGGCCAACCGTCGACAAAGATAGCGGACGGACGCCCGAAGAGAAGGGTCAGAGGTCCACACAGGCCACACACCGACATGCCGACGCCGGATAAGTCCAGCCGCCGCCGTGAACGACCCGGACCACCGCCATGAGCCACCACCTCGAGGAGGAGATGATCATGGCAGGCCACCACCGCGCCGCCGCCACCACCTACCAATGCAAGGCGGCCGCCCGCGGCCCAAGCCGCTCACGGCCCGCGCCGTCACATGGCCGAGCAAGCAAGCCAGCCGCCCACCGCCCGCTTGGACGCGCACCAACCGCCGCCACGCCTCCATGCCCTGCTGGCCACAGCCCTCGCCGCCGGACGAGCCGCCAACGCCAGATCCGGCAGGATCAGACTGGGACCGCCCCGCACGAACCGCCCGAAGGACGAAGCTCCGCCTCCACCACACAGCCGCGGCGGCACCGACGAGCACCCACGCCACCAGCGTCGCAACCCGCAGCCCCGCCGCCGCGCCCCGCTGGATCCGCAGCACCCCGCGCCGCCGGAGACAGACGGGGAGGAGAGAGCCCCCGCCGCCACCCAGGCCAACCAGGCTTCGCCCGGCGGCCCGCGCGGGTGGCGGAGAAGGGCGGAGTCGAGGGGGGCCGGGGAAGAAGAGGCCCGCCCGGCCACCGCGGGGTTGCGGCGTGGACGAGTGGGAGGGCGGACACGCGAGACCTAACCCTCCTCCAGCAACAGGTCTTTTTATGTTTTCGCATTATTAGTTTAAAAAACTGTATGTAGTAATATCTGTATCTGAAGGGTGCAAGTGCAGCACACAGTTCTCTAGATGGCGATGGTGAGAGTACAGTATACAGGCGATAACCAGAATAAAGATGTATGTTTGACTAAGTACTTACCAGCAGAGATGAATTGTTCGATCGAAGAAATGCAGATGATGAACATTTGGAGTTGCAGCCTAATTGGAATTGTTCCCTGAGCTGAAAAAGGCAGACAAGCATAAATCTTGTGAATTGAGGTACATGGCCTTTGACGGGAGAAAAGGTTAGTACCTCGATTCCGGCAACGCATTATCAGACCAAGTATAGAGTAGGGCGGTTCGGATGTGCGTTGGCCGCTTCCCGAATGGCAGCTTCTGCAGCCTCAGCTCTGCTTCTATTGTTCCTGTTACCCCATAATATACATCTGATTTTAATGAGGCTGGGAAGATTTTCTATTCCGAGATCAAAATCACCGCTGGTACCGGGAGACCCAGTTTCTTCTGCGTTAAATACTATCAAGAGGTCATCTACCAAGGGCATGGCTCCAGCCGCAAAGGTCAAATTCATCACAGCACACTGACTATCAAAAATAAATATCCTCAAGCATGGGAATCCAACTTCACCACAGACTATGACCCTTATAACTTCAGGCTCTTCTGTTAATGAGGTATTTCTAATTTCCGCTCCATCAATTCTCAGAATCAGACAACGCAGAACAGGTAAGCCTCCAAGGATATAGAAATCTTTCTGCTCAACTCTGACCAGATCAAGGCGTAACTCCTGGAGGTTGACAAGGGAGCCCACCCAATTTGGAACATGAAGAATATTAGAACGGAAGATTTTCAGCTCCTGGAGCCTAAGTGGCATAGGGCACAAAGACTCCCTTACAAATTCAGGGCCGTCACAAACAGTTAGAGAGAGAAGGTTCCCTAGGTTTTTAAGGGAAGCAACAATAATAGTTTTCTTGGACTTATTTTCAGCGTTCACTTGGTCAGCAGAACTAAAACCCTCAAAATCAAGGAAATACTCAAAATCAAGGGCCAATACCTTCAGACTCTGCTGCTGCTCAAATTCTTGCAGGAAGTTAAATGACTGGCTACAGACAGTGACAACCTTCAATTTCTCCAGTGCTTGCAGCTTGGAAATTCCACAAGGAAGTGTAACATTATAGCTTACTAATAGGTGCACCAGTCTCTTGAGATTGACAATAGATGCTGGTAACTCACGAACATTGGTGCCTCTTAAATTCAGTATCTCTAGGCACCATAGGCGTCCGATTTGTTCTGGAAGCTTGCTTACTTTCTTCGCCCCTGGGAGGCTCAGGTACCTCAGCTGAAACAGTTTATCTATATTTTCAAGATGATGGTTCTCCAGTTGTTTGAAATCTTCAAATTCCAGAAAACGCAAATGCCTGAACTTATCCATAGAAGGAATTTTCACAGATTCCCCAAACACATCAAGTGATCGGACATGAGACAACACCAAGCCTCTTGGCACTATCAGTTCTTTTTGCTTGCTGGCTTGCAGGGAGAGCCGACGAACTTTGTTGTGTGTCCCAACTGATAAACTAGGAACACCCACCAAAGTAACAAAGTTTTCTTCGATGGATCTGGATATGATGAAATCAAGAATTGTGTCATGAAGTCGACAACTCTTTACAATTCCACGCGTATCGGTTTGCCAAGGTTGGATCAAACTCCTGTTTATTAGCTCATTAAAACACCTCTCCCCAAACTCATATGAAGTACTATATCCGGATTCTGTATGAATTAATCTTTCAGCAATCCACCTATTTATCAAAACTTTTTTCTTAATAATAGAATCTTCAGGGAATATACTCAAACATAAGAGACACGATTTCAGATGAGCAGGCAGTTCAAAGTAACTAAGTGATAGTATCTTCATCATTCCTTCAACACTGGGATTTCTTTCAAGTGCTCTACCAATCGAATCTTCAACTTGTTTCCATGGACCTTCTGTCCTTTCAATATTAGCCAACAAACCGGATATAGCAATGATTGCCAAAGGCAACCCAGCACATTTTTTCAAAATATGCTCAGAAACTGTTTTAAGGTATGAGGGACAATTTTCTTGGGCATTGAATAGTCTTGTGTAAAATAAGTGCCTAGAGTGCACCATTTTAAGAGGCTTGATGCAATAAATATCCCCACTGAATGGTGTTGAACGGCATGATTCAGCAACTTCATTTATACGGGTAGTGGTGATTATGATACTTCCAGAACTAGTCATGGGAAATGCAAGCTTAATAACATGCCATGTATCCACGTCCCATATATCGTCAATAACAACAAAATACCTACATGATACATGGTTGATATCACTGTGATATTGATATAAATATTATACAACAAGATAAACAAATACATAAAACTATAAACAAGTTCACAATAGCAGCATAAATGTCTACTCCTGTAAGAAAGCTGACACAAGTGTTAAACTTGCATACGTTGTACACTTAGTTCCTTTGTATATATCAGTACTCCCTACGTTCCGAAATACTTGTCGTGGTTTTCCTAAACCACGACAAGTATTTCCGAATGGAGGGAGTATATGCTAATTAGTTTGCAAGATTATATGGAGAGTTGGCGATACACAATAGGTTAAACATGAGTCATTATCATAGAAAAGAGGAAAGGGTGGCTGAACAAAAGGATGAATATACACACTTGACTGGTCTAGAAGGGATGTTGATCAGATGGTGATGAAATTTTAAAAAGTCTGCCTTGGTGTGGATCTAACCATCCTGAGATTTAAAATTAAGAAAAGCTACATAAGTTCATAACTATTCTAAAAAAACATAAATCATGCATGGACATTCATAAGATATATGTTTTCGGGTACTCTCCCTCTCCATTTATTTTTGATTTACTTAGCAGGAAAATGAACTTCACTACAAAATATTTGACCAATTTTTCTAGCAATTTATGAAAACAATGAACAAAAGAACCACATGGAACTTTATTATTTTATATTTGAGAATGATAAGTTGGAAAAGAAATTGTACCTTTTGTCTGCGAGGAAATCGACGATCTTGCTAATGAGTTGTTGTATACTCCCTGCTTCAGTGTTAGCATAATCTTTCCCACTAACTTCACTAAAAATAGTTCTCATGATATTCATCATGTCTGGGTTTCTTGACACGGATAAGAAGGACCGACATTTGAATTCTCCTTTGAGGTCTTGATACACTTGATTTGCAAGAGTTGTCTTGCCCATCCCACCAGATCCCACAATAGAGACCAGCTTCACTTGCTCTTGTGTTGACACACCTTCAGTCAACAGTTTAATTACCTCAGCCTTGGGTTCATCAATTCCGACAAGCTCGGAGGCATGCTTAAAGATAGCAAGAGCTCTAGGATCAACGGTTGCATTCTTGGCCTTGGAGAATGCCTCACGGGCCTTGTACCTTGCATTCCTCTCAGCCACCTCGATCATCTGCTTCTTCAGATCTTCGATCTCATTGCCGATCCGGCGACGAGCCTTCATCTTCCCCAACTTCCCCAATGAATTCTTCATCTTCTCTAAAAATCCATCTGGCTTTGTATCTCCATCATTGACACTTTGCATGAAGTCATCGATGGAGTCCTCCATGTCATAGGAGAGCTCGCGCACCTCATTCATCCACACCTTATCCTGAACATCAGGATCCTCCTCCTCTGACATCTTGAGAAGAAATGCATCCATGGCAGTGAGTTCACGGGTGAGCGACTTCATATCAGCACGCACACCCTTGAACCGCTTGTACTCATCGCCTGCCAGAGCACCCAGCTTTGCCAGAACGGGTTTCAAGGCTCCCGTCGCTGCACTCACCAGAGCCGCCTCCATGGTTGCCAGTGGTGCTACCTGAGACACGTACGTTTTTCTCAGTCAGTTTTGTGTATATGAAGGCGAAAACAGAGTAGCTAGACTGGATGATGGTACTCTGTCTCGGCTTATACCTTAGCTAAGCTAGGATAGCATAGTTACATCGCCGGCCGTAATTTAAGAATTGATTTTGTTGTCAGCCGCTCTACTTGCGTAGCTAAAGACAAGATGTAATTAAGCTCAGCTAGGATAGCATAGTTACAGATGCTCGTTGCTAGCCAGATCTGCTCACCACAAGCTCTCTTCATCGGAGAAGAGGAGGTAAAAGGTGGAACAAGCTCTATGATAAACGCTTAATCGTGGTGCCGCATCAGGAGATGGCAACTCAAGCTAGCTAGCTAGGTAGCAAGATCTGGCAGGCTTGAAGCCTGGAACTAACCTCAACCTGGAGATGCCCTTCTCCCTTGTGAAGCTGGATGACGAGCTTGACGGAGCTTGCTCTCCTCTCCTAGATCTGCACACGGGAACGATTCCGAGGATCCGATCCAGCTTTCAACAGTTGCTTGGTTGTTCCTTCCTTTGAGTGAGTGAGTGAGAGAGAGAGAAGGTTGGCTCTGGTCTCCGCGTGCGTCGGCGTCGTCTGCCTCTTCAAAGATCTTTTCTTCTTCTGATTGAGAGAGAGAGAAGGTGACCTATCGGAATGCATCTTCGGCCAATTTAATACTAGGCAATTTGGAGGCCAATAATTGAATAACACTGTAGTATACAAGATGAGTCGGCATCTTGCTTGGCCCAACTCGATTGATGAGAGAGAGAGAAAGGGAAAAGGTGACGAGCCGACAGGTTTAAAGCCCGGTGGGACGGGACAGCGATGCCGCATTCTCTCCTGTCTCCTCTCCTCTCGTAGAGGTAGAGGGAGGGAGAGAGAAGAGGGAGGCGTAGCCACGGCTTGGATGGACCAGGCGCAGGTGATCCGCGGCCATGCCAGGCCGGACGGAGCAGAGCTTCGACTAGTACCATACGCCAGGTGCATCGACAGATCTCCCACCGGGAGAGAGCAGCAGCGGCCGTGGGGCCAACTTGGAAGAGCTCCGTTTTCACTACGTGTGGAGCCGATCACCTCGTCCACTGTTTTACTCTTTACTTTTAACCCCGTGGCCGTGAACCTGGACGTCTGGTAAGAAAGGAGAAAGTAAAGTGAGAAGGGTAAGGTAAGGGTTTGTTTGGTTGAAGAACCAACTGTCATGGAATGGAATGATTTCACTCCTGAGGAACGGTTCCGTTCCTGTGTTTGGTACGAGCAAAAAAGTGAAACAAGATGGTTCCGTTTCAGTGTTTGGTTGGGAATCATGGAATGAAAAATGGAATAATAAAAATTCAAAATTTCAGCAGCATTTCGTTTGTATTTTGAAGAAAAACAACACAACAACATATATATTGACATATAACACAATTTTCAGCAACAATATCATTAAGTAGGAATCGGGTAGGAAGTTCATTTGCCACATCCAAAAGCAATCAGCCAATACACATGTCTTGTTCGCATACAAATATCCAAAGCAAAGTGCACTACGGCCATACATGTTGTTCACATACCAAATATCCAAAAGCAACCAAATGGCACTACATCCATATATGTCAAGTTCACATACTTGACAACCATACAACCATATCGAATTTAGAAGTTCTTCTTCACATATCTACTCACCCAAACAGATTTGTTGGTTTGGGAAAGTGTCATGAAGGCTTTTGCGATCTTTGGATTGTCAACAAGATGAGCATAGTAGTGGGCTAGGTGCTCTTCATCAAATTCTCCCAACTTGCAGACCTCATCCCAAAGTTCAGCGGGTATATCATCATCATCCCCAGACTTCACAAGAGCATCAGCCACAAGTTTGAACCCATAATTGAGAGTGGTAACTAGTGGATCTTCAAGAACTTTCACTACCTTAGCCTTCTTTTTTGGTGGTCCTTTGGGGTGAGAGGACTCAGCAACATTTGGTGATGTGTTCACCTCACCATTCTCCTCATCTTCCACATCAATAGAAAGTAGATCATTCCCAGACCTAGCATTCATCCCCGAAGCCGCGGTTGTCCCAAAGATGGTTGCCATAGCATGATAGTGTTCAATTGGGGTGTTCAAGAAAGGGGCATCAGCTTTATGTGCCTACAAAAAATATGCAAGTGATTAGCATAATGTAGGCAGAAAATAGCATGATATCATTTCATAGCATTAGAAGCTTACTATGCAATGACCTGCATAGTGTTCTTCGGCAAGCCTAATTGTGCAAGTATCTTCATCCCATAGAGCTCCACTTAAATTCTTCAAGATGACAAGCCTAATTGTGCAATTTTGGCAGGGGTCTCCAATGATGGTGGCCTTATGTAATCACTACGAAGCTCGCCTATGGCATGAAAAGCCTTTCTAAAATAGATGCTGGTTGTGCCATATGATCTACAAAAATTGGCTGAAATAACCCTATTCCGAACATTGTGCCCAATTGTATGTAAAAACATCGCTAATTGTTGCTCCACGCTAAGATGTGGACTGTCTTCTAGTAACTCCCTATCTCTCAGTATGCCACACAAGCGAAAGAACGCAGCTCTTTCAAACCTTAACATGTTTTTACACAACACATCGCTTTGCCAAATTTTTTGGTCTGGATAATCAAATCTGACCTGATCTCTTTCATGCATTGGGCCATATGTAATACGTGGTCTTCTCTTCCTTATTAAAGCTCGAACAATGACTGCTATTGCAGCAAGTGTGACAAAAACTGCGGCTCCCCTAACCATCCTTTTTCTTTTATTCATCTTCTTGACCATCTACAATTGATGCATGCTATCAAAAATATTGCAAATCGCCATATATTGCAAAGATGTAGTGGACAGAAGCAATTTGAACAAAAATATGTAATGGACAGCACCAGTTTGGGCAAAATAATGTACTGGACAACAGCAATTTGAGCAAAAAATGTGCTGGACAGCAGCATATACAAGGGGAGACCAAGAGGGATTCGTACCTTGAGGTGAGGACGGTTTGCTTCGCTCTGCTGTCTTCTTCTCCTTGTTCTCTCCTACTTCCTTCTTCCCCTTGTACCCTGCAGATCGAGAGAGGATGACATGAATAAGCCGTCCACATAGATCGAAGGAAGAGAAGGCTGGATCGAGGGAGAGGTCCGTGGTGCAGGAGATGGATAGAGGGAGAGGTCCGACGACGCAAGATCTGGAGCAAGGGAGAGGGCCCGCTGTGCAGGAGATGGAGCGAGGGCTGTGCAGGAGATGGAGCGAGGGAGAGGGCCGACCACGCAGCAGAGAGGGAGGGAGAGGGCCGGCGGCACGGCAGAGAGGGAGGGAAAGGTCCGGCGACGCACCTGAGTGGGAGGGAGAGGGCTGGAGGCGCACGGAGGAAGGAGGAGGTCGAGCGGCGCTGTGGAGACGAGCGATAGGGTTGCGGGAGAGGAGAGGGCTCGTTCCCTGTGATTCCGTCGATTTGGAGGTCTCAGCGCATTCCGCATCTTTGACGAATATTCGCTGATCGGGGACGAGTGGGTTCTGTTCCGGTTGGCGTACCAAACGCTGGAATGAAGCCTAGTAACAGGTTTGACCCATGACATTCCGGCCCGTGACTACAACCAAACACACCCTAAAAGAGGAACGAGCACCTGTGACAGCGAGTAAAACAGTGGTCGTTTCGTTTGCTCCCGTCCACACAGAGACATGACCGTTTTCCATGCTTCCCGGTTGCTTCTTTTCCAAAAGCAAGCGGCGTCTGGCAGCCACGAGTACGAAACTTTAAATTAATGGAGATACTATACAAAAGCTAATTAAGGTTACCGTCCAAGCAAAGATGAGGCCCTGCAAAAAGAAAAAGATATTACTATTATTATCGGTTTATCTGCCTTCCGTGTGCTAAATGTGAATGTTGCCTAACCGAATTGAAAAAAAGTCAAATGCTAAATAGACACTCCCTACTATTATCGGTCTATCTTTTCGGTTAATCCACCTTCCGTGCTTCGGCTCCGGCCATGTCGGCCCTAATAAGGCCGATGGGACTGGACATGTCTGTTATGACTGGCCTGGCTTATGGCCGTAGAAGGCCCACCAGACAATCTTAGCCCACAAGTTATCTTAAGTTAATTTGTATGCAAGTTATCTAGGTTATAAATATATGCTGTAATACTCTTTTGGAGATTAAGCAATAAGAATATTATTATTTCTGTTGCCCGGCTCCCAGAGGAGCCGGAACCCTAGCCGCCTCCAACGCTAGCCACCGCTGCCATCTCCCTCCGACGCGACGGCGCCCAGCCGCCGGTGCGCCCGCTCATCACCGCGCCCCGCTCCGTCCTTCCCCTACAACCTCCGGAGCAGGTCTGGTAGGACCCCTGGTTCTACCAATTTGGTATCCAGAGACTCGGGTTCGACCATGTCTTCTCCATCACCCACGCCGCCCCTGCCCTCCGGCACCACCGCCTCGCTGCCCCCCCCCCCCAACGGAGCTCAGACGCTGGCAGGGCCGAGCGCCACAGCGGGGGCTCCAACGCCGCCGGCTCCAGTCACCCCCGCGCCACCGCCGACCACCGTCTTCACGCCGGAGCAGATGACCACCGCGCTGCAGCATCTTCTGACGGTAGTCCAGGGCCTCCAGCTGCATATGGCAGGGCCCTACGCCCCGCCGCCGGCTGCGCCGATCCCCGCCTACAGCCATTCGGCGCTGCACTGGCCGATCCAGGACGCGTCTGGCCCGAGCGGGACGCCCCTGCTGCCGTTCCAGGCAGGACAGACCAGCGGCCCCCCGTCACTGCTGCACCTACAGCCGCCCCGAGCCGCGGCCCAGCTCTGGCTCCCGTGGCCGTCCCAGGGCGCGCCTGCAATTGGCGGGCCACCACTGCTGCCGTTCCAGGCGGGGCACCACATCGGGTTGCCACCACCACTGCTGCACCTGCATCCGCCCCCAGCCACGACTCCCCTCTTGCCGCAGGGGCCACCTACTGCCACCGCGGCTACCGCCGCGTCCGCCCACTCTCCACAGCAGCCACTGCAACTCCAGGCGCCACCTCTGCCCAGCTCCGGACTGCCGTCACCAGCCGGCCTGCCGATACACCAGGTCTGGTTCCCGCCCTCCCCGTCGCCACTACCAGCTTGGGCGGCCGGGTCTTCTCCACCACCGGTCTACACCACAGCCCCGGAACAGCCGACTCCGTCCCTGCAGTTCGGCGGGCCATCCGGCTCCGCGGGCCCCTACCCAGGGTACTCCGACCAGGCGCCGCCCACCTTGCTACTTCGCACCTCCGAGCCAGTCTGACAAGACGCTCCGACCTAGACACCGCCGCGGTTCGCCAAAATTGACTTCGCCACTAATGACGGCACGTAGGACCCCCTCAACTGGCTCAACCAGTATGACCAGTTCTTTCGTGGGCAGCGCACCCTCGCATCGGAGCGTACCTGGCTCGCCTCCTACCACCTCTGCGGCGCGGCACAGACATGGTACTACGCCCTCGAGCAGGACGAGGGCAGCATGCCCCCTTGGGAGCGCTTCGGCGAGCTCTGCCTCCTTCATTTTGGGCCACCGATCCGCGGGAGCCGCCTGGCAGAGCTTGGCCGCCTTCCCTTCACCTCCACGGTTCAGACTTCGCCGACCGTTTCCAAGACTTGGCATGCCATGCGTCGGGCATGACAGCGCAACAACGGGTCGACCTCTTCGTCGGTGGACTTCCGGATCACAACCCCGTGGACGTGGAGCTTCGGGGACCCCAGGATCTTCAGACGGCCATGTACTACGCCCGCGCGTTCGAGCACCGCACGGCGGCCATCCAACAGGAATCATCGTCCCGGGCTGCTGGGTCGCTACCTTGGTCGGATGTTTCCACGCAGGGTCGGCCTGCTTAGGCTTCCGCGGCACCCCTCACCGCGACCGCGACGCGTCCGTTCCGCCGGCTCACCTCGGCCGAGCTACTCGAGCATTGCCGCCAAGGGTTGTGCTTCAACTGCGACGAGCCTTACACGTCCGGCCACGTCTGTCCGCGACTCTTCTACCTGGAGGTTGCAGACTACATTCCGGAGGACGCCGTCGCCGCTGACCTGGACGCCCCAGCTGACGCGCAGGTGTTTGACGCTGGTTGATCACCTCGAGGAGTTCAGCAAGCGCTTCCCCACCTTACAGCTCGAGGACGAGCTGTTTGTGCAGGCGGGGAGAAATGTTATGACCGGCCTGGCTTATGGCCGTAGAAGGCCCACCGGGCAATCTTAGCCCACAAGTTATCTTAGGTTAATTCGTATGCAAGTTATCTAGGTTATAAATATATGTTGTAAGACTCCTTTTGAGATTAAGCAATAAGAATATTATTATTACTGTTGCCTGTCTCCCAGAGGAGCCGGAACCCTAGCCGCCGCCATCTCCCTCCGACGCGACGGCGCCCAGCCGCCGACGCGCCCGCTCATCGCCGCACCCCGCTCCGTCCTTCCCCTACAACTTCCGGAGCAGGTCCGGTAGGACCCCTGGTTCTACCAATGTCGTTGAAAGATCTCTATGGTAGTTGACTTTATTGGGGAGATGCAAATTATTGACGATGACTTAAACATAGGGATGGTTGTGCAATGGTGGCGTACCACACCACATATAGCTGCTGAAATCACGGAAAAATGGAGGCGACAATACATAAGTGAAGTTGGTCTCGAGTTTCGGGGTAAAAGCCTATGTCTGACCCGCATTAGTTATACATGGCAATGTTGATACTCTTACGTCGTTACCTTGTTGAAGACATTGCTTGGATATACTCAGACTGATTCTTCACGATGAAAATCTAGATTCTGACCTTGAATGGTTGGATCCGGTGACGGTGGAGCTCGAACGTTGATCCTTCCTGAAGGTGTTACTATCAAAGAACCTCGTCGCCTGTGTGGTGTCATGATATGCTGGTGTGGATATTTTCATTGTTGTAGTTTGTCGATCGTGGATCTAATCGCTTTGTTTTTTTCCTCGCCTATGCATAGCTTTGGTATTATATGACTTTGCTATTTGTCGACATGTATTTCGTGTGCATTTATTGGTGTTGGTTGTGTGCATCCTAGCTATGCAGATGCCGGGTGTATGTTCTTTGTGTCTTTATGCTTTTGATGCTCCATTTTGAACCAATAAAATCCATCCTTTTGTCGAAATCTTTTCGGTTAATGGAGTATCTATCATTGTAAAAGAAATACCTAATCATCCAGCCTTATTTGGCAGGCGAAAACCAAGCTAGCTGCTTAGAAAAAAGTTAGAGGGTGGAGTGTTAATTTACAGACGACTCTGAAGAAAAAGAAGACATACCTAATTCTGGAATATGACATTTTGGATTTGTTCTCTGAAGAAAAACGTCGTCTAGATGATCCTAATAAGGCTAGGATGAAAGTTGTTAAAAAAGGAGATTGAAGAGATTTGGCATAAGGTGGAAAGTGTCTTATGGCAAAGATCTAGAGATCGTAGGATTAAATATGGGGACAAAAATAATGTTTACTTTCTTGCCCTTGCCAATCATAGGCATAGGAAAAATCATCTCTCTATGTTTAATGGGAAGGACGGTCAGTTCACTACTAATGATATGCTTGAGGTGGCCACTTCCTTTTATAGAAAATTACTTGGTTTTGAAGAAAAAATGAACATTCATCTCGGAGATTTCTTTGGAATGAAGATGAATTAGTAACTTATCTTATGAATATGTGGCACTTGAGATTGTAAAATTTAGTTTTGGTATAGGTCTGATGATCATCTTATGAATAATGTTCCACCATGCGTGGCGTATGCTCTAACGAACAATTGTAATAACTTGTTATTTAACTAATATATTAGGTGATGTTTAAAAAAACTAGTAGCTGATATTCAAAATGAAATGCTGCCAAAAGATGTTTTTTTTCAAAGGAGAGATTAAGGGGACCATTTTTTTTCTTATTCTCATGGGGCCCTTGGCCCTTATGGTTTTTCTTTTTCTGTTCTACAAAACTTTTGGGGATTTAATAAAAATGATTTCATGGCTTCGGTCCGGGATTTTGAGAAAGGTAAACTGGATATCTATAGAATCAATTTTGCCTTAATTGTTATTATTCCAAAGGAGCCTCATGTTAAAGATATGAAGAAATGTAGACCCATTAGTCTGAGTAATTGTGCTATTATAATTTTCACCAAGGCTATGATTGATAGTTTCTCACCTATTAGTAATAGGCTTATTTCCGCAACCATACTGCATTTTATCATCAAGAGTGTGGTGATAGGCCATGAAGTTATGCATGAGATTAAAAAGACTGGCTCTGAAGGGCTTATCCTTAAACTCAATTATAAAAAGGCCTATGGTAGGGTTAGTTGGGAATTTCTTTTTGAATTGTTGTCCTCTAGAAGCTTTGGAAATAAGTTTTTTTTTATTTTTTTTAGAAAAGAAGGAAGACCCAGCCATTTTATTAATTATTGACACAAGACCTTACAAAGTCATACAACAGTAAGACTAAAGCCACCATCTATGCAACATCTGTTGCTACTCCTATCCAGTTGATGAAGGGGCGCTGATCGTCTGGGCCTAATACCAAACAGACCTCGCAGCCAAACCTAACATCTAAGACCTGAGGTCCCAACGAGGATGCCTGCTTGGTATGGGCACCCACCAGTCCGGCGTGCTCCTCAACCACGACACCTGCCAGGTATGAGGCCGCCGCAACCACCTGCCATCAATCCATCTTCAGAGCTGTACTGTTGCATCTACCTTGCCCGATCAAGCTGTCACCGACGCCACCACGACGCCAGAAAGCGTCACCCTCCTGCACGAGTCCTTCTCCACGCATCGGGCGCCGAGTCTCCACTGTGCCACGCCGCCGAGATCCGCCGTCATCAATGGGCAAGATGAAACACCGCTCCTCCTCTTATCCCCTCCAACCAGCACATGATCCAAAATGATGCCCCCAGGAGGAGGAACGACACCGAAGGCGCCATCATTGTCGGATCTGGTAGACCCAGATCTAGGGTTTCCCCCGGAACTTCCCAATCAGGTTGACGTGACCTACAACGACGATGCCTCGAGAAGGGAACGACGTCCGAGACGCCACCATCGTCCGCCAAGACCGCAGTCAGGCGCGATTTTCACCGAAAGCCACGTCGTCTCGATCTCGCGGCTGGCTGGAATCGAGCGGAACCTCACCACGAAGACGTACGTCGCCATCGGCACTCCGACGGAGATCCGGCAACTCCTCACCGGCCCCTCCACGCACCGCCTGTCGGTAGTGGGCCTCCCCACGGCGGATCCGATCGGGGCGTTGGATCCGCAGTCACCGCCGTCACCATCTCCGACCAGAATAGCCCACCCTGCTGGATGGGGCGCTACCACCGCCGCCATCCATCTCAGGGCCACCGCTCCGCCGGCTATGGTGCTTCGGCCACCGCCGCACGGCCTGGGGTCGCCGCCCCAGCCGTCGCCTTCGGATCGCAGGAGAGGAGCCGCCTACCGCCTCAAATGAGAACCATAGCATCCAGCCGCGACCACCGGGCATGCCCAATGCAGCTACCACCTCGCGACACGGAGGCCGCCACCGTCGCGCCGCGCACGACGCCGCCGGGAGACCCACCTGCCGTGCCGCCGAACCCCATGTACGCCCGGTGCTCCTCTCGAGCCCGCAGTCCCGCGCTAGCCAAGACGAGAAGGATGGAGAGAAGCCCTGCCGCCGCCCAGCCGGCCAGGCTTCGCCCAGCAGCGCTGCGGACGGCGGCGAGGAGGCAGAGAGGCGGAGGAGGTGCGAGAAGCGGCGGCTAGGGTTTCCCCACCGGGTCGCCCCCGTGGGCGACGCGAGGAGCGAGACGCGGGTCAAGTTTTTTTTTCTTTTTTTTCGAAAAGGGGGGCTTCCCCGGCCTATGCATCAGAAAGATGCATACGGCCACGGGTCAAGTTTTGAGGCCGGCTAAAGATCTTTAAAACCAATCTTGTACAAAGCTCTTTAAGTGTTAGGATCAATGACACTAATGGGCCCTATTTTTCTCGGGGGACGCCTTAAGCAGGGTGACCCGCTGTCATGGTTGAATCTTGTCGCCATGTATCTTGTCTTGTGTGACAATCTCGATTCCTTTTAGGGAACTGCTTGCTTGCTGTAGGGGCGAACTCTAAAGTCTGAACTTCTTTGGTTAACAAACAGTAACAACACAAGGGTGATAATTCTCAAACCGGAGTACATGTGTAAGCCTACACAGCTAGAGTACATCACATCCAAGACACCTAGACACATGTGCATTACGTATCTGTATTATTACATTACACTACACGAAAGCTGCACGGCAAGCCATCTCTACTAAGCACATGCTCTCATGAATTTGAATCAACAACCGCTTCTAAATATGGAACCAATGAGGTATGTCCATGAGTTCTCTTGTAAAACACTGTCCAATTTAAAGCTTTTCCCAATCATGATTTCCAGACTTCATGGACAAGATCAAATTGATACAGAACTAGTTTATCTTGCTATGGAGTTAATTGCAAAAAACCACCACATTTCGGGCTTCCTCTGCAGAAAACCACCTGGTCCCTAATCATTTGCGAAAAGCACAGCGCATTCGGTAAACTTTTTGCAAATAACACCGATCGCTCATTTTGCAGCGTCTGAGGGCATTTTCGACAGATAGGACCCAAAATTAGTGACGTGGTGTCACGGCCTAGCGGGCGGCGCCGCTAGGGCGTTTCCAACAGCTGGTCAAACCGACGCGGTCTGAGTGTCCGACCGCACCAACTCTCTCTCTCTCTCTCGCCCACTCTCTTTCTTCCTCCTCCGTGCTCCCACTCATGGCGACGGCCAGATCCCGTGACGGAGGTGTTGCTGATGCTAGGTGCGGCGCTGATGGAGATCCGTCGGAGTTCTGTGGTAGCTCAAATCCATCTCAGCCGCAGGTTCCTCCCAACGGCCCGGCAGCAAACATCAGTTGAATCCGTGGTGGCGACTGCGTTCGCCCGAGCGGTGAAGGAAGATCCAACGGGCAGCCAGAACTGGGCATCCCCGTTCGATGGTGTCTGGTAAGTAATGCATACCTTCTCCTTTTCTTCCCCGATTGGGATTCTAGGGTTAGGTTTCTAGGTTTCTAGGGTTAGGGTTCTAGGGATGGTGTTCTTGGGTTAGGGTTCTAGGTTTAGGGATGATGCTTTCTCTAAATATGAGTATATATATAAGTATGTACTGAATATGTGTTAACTAAAACTTTATATATGTTAACTGAAATTTTTCCTGAATATTTAACTGAACTTTTGTCTGAATATTTAACTGAACTTTTGTCTGAATATTCATTAAATTGAAGTGTTAACTTATCTGTTAATTGAACTTTTGTCTGAATATTCAGTAAGCTGAAGTGTTAACTTTACTGAAGCTTTTAGCTGAAATAGTAATTCAACATTTAACTTATCTTTTAACACTTTTAACTGCATTTTTAACTAATCTGTTAACTGAACTTTTAATATAAATTTTTAATTATCTGTTTACTGAATATTTGACTATAACTTTGATTGTAGTTTGAATGATGAAGTCTGGGAAGCCAGATTTCATTTCTTTGACAGAGATAACTTGGAAAGAAATATAAATTTATCAGACATAACTTTCTGGAATCTAGTTGCACATGTAGAGCTAGAAGGCTATTCTTGTAGAGATTATATGCATTATGTTAGATATCCAAGGGTTGGGGTATCAGGAATGGAAGAGTTAACAGATGATGACAAGATGGAGGAGATGCTGGATGAGCTAGCTAGTAAAGAAAAAAAATGTGGTTAATATTACAGTAATGAGAACTGATGCTCCAACACTAGCTGATTTGAACAGAGGCACTGTGTATAAAGAGCAGGTTCCTTTGTATGAAGAGGCAATGCGATGGCGTCGGCGGAGCAGGATGGAGGCTCTCCGGAGCCGAGGTTCGACGACTTCCCGTCTGCAGAGGGGCTTCTCCCGATCCAAGGTTTGAGTGAAGTAGCAGCGGCGGCGCGCCATCGGCATGTCCTGGTCGTGGGCGGCGGCATCAAGATCCAGAAGCACTAGTAGAAAAAGGGTCAAATGTGAGACTCATTAGTCCCGGTTTGCATTTGAGCCGGCACTAATGTGACCATTAGAGCCGGTTCAAATGGCTAGGTGGGAGGAGATCTTTAGTACCGGTTCAGTGCGAACCTTTAGTACCGGTTCATGCCACGAACCGGTACTAAAGATGCTGTGGCCCGGCCAGAGTAAAGAGGTTGTGGCAGGCTGTTTTTAGTCCCACCTCGCTCCCCTAGCAAGATTTTTACCACCTTAAATATGTTACTTCTCAAACTATCACAAGCATTTGGTCTTCATTGAACTCTATGTGTATAATTTGTGGACTCAATATGAGTCTTCACCGGTTTCTAAACCATTGAGGACTCATATTGACAATTCAGATTGTACACAAAAAGATCATTGATAATCAATATATTTTTGATGTATATTTTTACATGTTTACGCCCTCACTCTCTCCACTCACTCGGTCTCCCCTCAATCCCCCGCGCCGGTCCTCCCCCGCCGGCCGCCACTCACTTCAAAACTGGACGCACTTCGTGTACAAACTGGACAATCTCTTTCGGAGTATCAGGGTTTCGAATGAGAACTCATCTGTTACACGGGCACATCATATTTTTAAAATTTAATTGAACTCTAGACTTCTTTTGAGCCGGCATTATGCAACATTCGAAGCGACGTCATCAATTTCCAACACGTTCTGACATCATTTGCTGTTTTTCAGTCATTTACCGATTTGTTTAGAGAGCTAAATGACCGTGAAATTGAAAATCACTACAAAATGAACTCTGAAAATGTTGAAACTTGGCATGGTATCATCATTTCACCCGCATAGCATGTGAGAAAGAGTAGAGAGTGTCACGGCAAAAACTGGACGCACTGTACAAACTGGACAATCTCTTTCGGAGTATCATGGTTTCGGACGAGAACTCATCTGTTACACGGGCACTTCTTTTTTTAAAAGTTATTTGAACTCCAGACTTTTTTTGAGCCGGCATTATGCAGCATTCGAAGCGACTAATCAATTTCCAACATGTTCTGACATCATTTGCTGTTTTTCAGTCATTTACCGATTTGTTTAGAGAGCTAAATGACCGTGAAATTAAAAATCACTACAAAATGAACACTGAAAATGTTGAAAGTTGGCATGGTATCATCATTTCACCTGCATAGCATGTGCGAAGAGTAGAGAGTATGCAGCATTCAAAGCGACGTCATCATTTACCAATTTGTTTAGAGAGCTAAAGCAAAAATATTCACAAAGAAACTAAATACAGCAAAAAAAGTACTCAGAAATAAATAGAAGAAAATAAATAAAGCAGAAAAGAAAAAACTATATAAAAAATTACTTAAAAATAAATAGAAGAAAATAAATATTGCAGAAAATAAAAAAACTATATAAAAAATTGTTGGGGCGCTGCCCAGTGGGCCTGCCAAACCTAGGGTGTGCAAATTCAGACCCAGAAGGGCCGGCAGGCTCACAGGGCAGCGCACCCTAGTTAGGCCAGAAGCCTGCTACATAGAGGAGTTCGAAGGAGCAGCCGCGGCTGGGTTTATAAACCAGTGCGGCTGCCCTTCGCTCGGCGAGTTGGGACTAAACATAGTGCACCGCGGGTGGTAGCGCACAACCATTAGTCCCGGTTGGTGGCTCCAACCGGTACTAATGGGTGGGCCTTTGGTACCGGTTGGGGTAATGAACCGGTACTAAAGGCGGCCGTTTCCCGCCGCTTGACCTGGCCAAAATTGGCCTTTAATACCGGTTTGTGGCTCCAACCGGTACTAAAGGCCCTTCCTATATATATGACACTTATGAAAAATTAAGTTTCATCGACCACCACTTCTTCTCCAACTTCTTACATCGCCGCTGCCGCCGCGCCATCGCCCATCGCGCGCCGCCCTCGCCGGCTCCGCCGCCCATCGTCATCGTCGCCATCTCGCGCCGCCGCCCCGTACTACGTCGTCGTCTCGATCACGCCGTCGCCCCCGGCCCGCCGCCCGTCGTCGCGCCGTCCCCGTCGCTTCACCGTCTCCCGCCGCCGCCCATATGCCGCCGCCCCCGCTCGTACACACATACACATACACACACACATATTTTTTTTACTTATTTTCTGTTTTCTGTTGTTTAGATTAATGTTAGATGAATTACGTAGATAAGAATGTTAGAATGTTAATGTTAGATGAATTAAATAGAAAAGTTGTTAAATATTAATGTCAATTGTTAGCTAGATGAATTAGCTAGATATTAATTAGGTATATATATGAGATTTGAACTAGTTGAATTAATATAACTAGTTTATTTTTAGTAAGAAAATTAATAGAACTAGTTTATTTTTAGTAAAAAAATTAGGTATATGAGATTATTTGAACTAGTTGAATTAATATAACTAGTTTATTTTTAGTAAATGCTTAGTTGAATTAATAGAACTAGTTTATTTTTAGTAAGAAAATATTACTATATAGAACTAGCTACTTTATTTCAGTAAGAAAATTAATAGAACAAGTTTATTTAATAGGACTAGTTGAATTAATAGAAGTAGTTGAATTAGTTGAATTAATATAAGTAGTAAGTGTTAAATGTTTCAACTATATGAACATAGGAAATGTCGTCTGACGATGAAAAAGATTTCATTATGTGCGAATACTATGAAGACCAGCGCGGCCTGTGCGACAGAAATTTCCTTGTTGATGATAGGCGATTCAGCATCATGCTGGATGAGACCTTCGAAGTGGATACAGTAAGTCACAACGACAAGTCCTTTTTCGTAATTAAGCATGACTTATATATGCTTCATTTGCTTCAACTTATAATTTTTAATTTTCACTATTCTACTAGTGCATCCCCTGCCATGCAAGAATATTTGTCTTGGATAAGATATGTTTCAGTGCTATGGAAACTATGGAGGTAAAGAGAGTTTACCTGAAAACCGAGCATGGTTATACTTTCAACGTCAAAGTATATAATGCAAACATGTACACCTATTTTGAATGTGTTGACATCGGATTTTGGCAAGGTACAAAAGGCAAGTAAGATGGCCTCAAGTGAAAGAGTTTTCAGCATGCAAAGTTTCAGGTCGCCGAGTGGAATAACTTTGATGTTTAATTTATTGCCGTTCGACCTTATCTCGGTGGCCGAAGTTGCACTCCGAGTGACAAATTCAACATTCTAAGTGGTTTTCGGCCGATCATGCTTTCAATACGACCTCAGATGAAGGAGTATTCTAAAGGAATTGTCTTCGTCTCGTCGAGGCAATCGATTTTGATATATAAATCATCTCAATCCGAGTTCATATGCAAAAGTTAGAGGCAATACACTGCAGGCCGAAGCTGAATGAAAATATGGCGCGAAGTACCAGACGCCCTGTCTGATGTGTCGCGCGAGCAATTCGGCCTTCAAGACGGCATTGAATCGAAAAACCTTCAACACGAAAAAGTTTTGTCTCGTCGAGCCGATCAATTATTATATAAAATTCGTCTCAATCCGAGGTCGAATGCAACCTGGAGAGGCAAATCAAGATCAGGCTATCTTTTCAGTCGGGAAATCCGAGTGGAAAATTTTACCATCCGAGTGAAAACCTACCGATCGAGTAAAAGGTCGAGTGAAAACCTACCGATCGATTAAAAGGTCGAGTGAAAACCTATCGATCGAGTAAAAGGTCAAAAACCTACCGATCGAGTAAAAGGTCGAGTGAAAACTTACCGATCGAGTAAAAGGTCGAGTGAAAACTTATCGATCGAGTAAGAGATTGTTTTCCGACTGAAAATGTGGTCATCGTCCAAGTGAAAGATTGTCTTCCGAGTGAAAATATAGTCATCCGAGTGGAAAATTCTAAACATCCGAGTGAAAAAGTCTCGTCGAACCATCCGAGTGAAAGACTCTAATATCCGAATGGATGAGCTCGAATCCGAGTGAAACTGAACATCTGCCCAAAAGTTTATCAAGATGACGTTGGGTGAAGAAGTGTTCAATACAGAGAAGTTGTGCGTATCATCAAGACGGTAAACTTTGGTTTTGGAGTCATCGTCATCAGAGATAGTATATGGCCTGCAAATTCACTACAAGACTCGGATAATTCAGTCTACCGCAAGACCAAGTCCGACTGGAAGGTAAAGACGACCTCGAAGAGTATTCAAGATGGCCTTATTTGAAAAAGGGATCAACATGAGAGTTGTTCGTATCGTCGAGGCGCACAAGTTTGATGTTTAGGCCATCTTGATCGGAGATAATATGGAGGCTCGGCGGCCTGCACAAGGAGGAAGACAGAAGTTGGGCCAGATTCAGACTGAATCCGAGTTGGAATAGAACTAGGACTCTAGGACGCGAATTGATGTAATTTTTCTTGTAAGGAAAGCCTAGATGAATCCTTTACTTGTACGGGAAGTCCAGCCGCCTCTTATATATGTTGGGGGCGATGGCCGATTAAGCAACACACAATCGAACAAATCAATATACTACTTTTTCCTGTCTACTTTTTATCTCTCCACCGTTTTTCTCTCTCGTTCTTCACTGTTCTTCGTGTTTGAGAGCTGCAAATCCCGAGGCTCTAGGGGCGAGCGAATCGACCTAGGGCAGCCCATAGCCGCCGCAATCCCTGACGGGGTCCCTCCCGGGTGCGCGGGGTTTCGGGTCTGCAAAAGCACTCGCCGACTGTCTTGCGTATCGCGCTGTTGGTCGGGTCTCCTTCGACGTGAGCTACGGTGCATCACCCCCGGCGTCGAGGGTACACGTGACGTGTTCGTGTGTCAACACACTTTTTGTCAACTCCGCTGGGGAACGAAGATCAATCATTATCATCCACCATGTCCGATCTTCCCAAGCCATCTGAGGTAGACGCCGATAACATCATTAAGCCCAGTCTTGATGAGATATGGGCCGATCATCGCCAAGTCTATGAGGAGTACAAAAAGGCACGCGAGGAGAAGGACTTGCAGGAGTTCCTTGCAAAGTTCAAGAAGGATCGCCAAGGCAACATCACTCCGATTGAAGAAATCAAGTTCCCTCCTTTGCAAGCCAAGCAGGTTAAACCCTCTGTAAGTACTGCCTTTTCTCCTAAGCAGTGGGCTGAGATTGAAAGTCGTATTGCTGATGGTAACAATCTAGTCTATCAAACTTTCATAAAAAATACTAATGCTTAGAAGAATACATCTCAATCGTCTAGTGGTAATGATGGTGTAGCTGCTAGTGTGCAAAATCCTAATCTGGCTTTACCTATTGCATCGGCGCCTCCCGTGCCGATGGCTTATTATCCTACCCAAACAAATCAGATTGTGACTACACCCATCAACCCTATTATGAGCATGCCAGGTTCGGTGGTGACGCCGAACCAAACCCTACCTACAGTTACAACCACTCGACCACTACCAAATTATGGGTCGACATACATGCCACAATTCCTACCTACAGCTAGTAACCCTACTCCTCCTATGCCACTGCCACAAGCTTCATCGTCCACTATGGATGATGGTTTAGCTAATCTTAGAGAGGAGATGGCTAAGATGCTTCGAGAGAATTTTGGAGTTGAGCTACCTCGGAATCGGATTTACCAAAAGCCGTACCCCGAGTACTTTGATGCCATCCAGTGCCCTCCAGGATATAAAATTCCAGATTTTGTTAAGTTTAATGGAGAAGGCACAAAAACCACATGGGAGCATGTTAGTCAGTACTTAGCACAATTAGGTGAGGCAGGCTCACTAAACGAGTTGAAAGTGCGTTTATTTCCTTTATCATTAACTAGTACTGCATTTTCATGGTTTTCTTCTTTACCACATGGTTCCATTCGGGTTTGGTCACATCTAGAGCAAAAATTTCATGATCACTTTTATAGCGGTGACAATGAACTCAAGTTGTCACATCTAACATCGGTTAAACAAAAGCATGATGAATCGGTTTCCGATTACGTCAAGAGATTCAGAGAAACAAAAAACCGATGTTTTAGTTTGGTGATAACCAAGAGAGACTTGGCAGACCTAGTGCTAAGTGGTTTGAAAACTCCCATTAGAGAAAAGCTAGACGGCCATGAGTTTTTAAATATTAACCAAGTCTTACAAAGGGCTTTGGCTCAAGAAAGCCGAAGCAAAGATCTCAAAGAAGTGCATAGATACAAAGCCGATCGACCAAAGATGAATATGGTGGAATATGATAGTGATCACTCGGACGATGAGGGTGATGTTTTTGCTACTGAATTTGTTTGGCCATCTAAGGCCAAACCCTTTACTTGCAATGATTTGAAACCGATTCATAAGAATCGTGATGAAGAGATGAAGTTTACTTTTAACATTGCTAAGTGTGATAGAATATTTGATGCTTTGCTGCAAGCTAAGATTATTAGAATATCTCATACTTTACCACCGTTTGAAGAGCTAAAACGGCGTGCTTATTGCAAGTATCATAATTCTTTTTCTCATGCTACTAACGATTGCAATGTTTTTCGACGACAGATACAATCGGCCATTAATGACGGACGATTGAACTTTTCTGAGATGCAAGTTGATAAACAGCCCTTTCCAATGAACACCGTGGATTTAGAAGGGAAGAAGCTGCTCATTCGGCCGGAGGTAGCCGAATCTGCTAATAAAGCTAATGTCATTGTTGGTGAGCCCAGGAAAGACAAGGAGGGCGACAAGGTCTTGGGGAGACATGTTGTGCTTGATAAGCAACCCGATGGCAAGGAAGTGATCGATCACCATCAAGAATCCTACACTCGGGAGGCAAACACAGGTGCAGCAGGACACTCGAGTTAAATTTGTCAAGCCCAAGAGTCCAGAAGTTGGCAAATGGAAGAGGAATGAAGCTAAAGTGCAACGCAAGCGGATCAAGCCAACTTTTGATATGTTGCTGTCCAAGTACGCCAACCAGTCGACTGGTCCCAGCTCTAACCGGCCATCACACTTGAAGCGACCAAGGTCACCATCGAATGATATGTTTAGTCAGTATGTGAAACCGAGTGGACCAAGGGCGCAGTTTTCAGAAGAGCAGAGGCAATCTGTGTGGAATCGACTTGATTACTCATATAATGGCCGACTGAACATCGGTGACTATCAGTCGGCTGGTCAAAATATGCGACCGAGTGGAAAATATCCTAGTGTAAGAATGCTCCCAGGTGGAAGCTATCCAAGTGAGAAAATATGGCCAAGTAGATTCCATCCGACTGAGCTCCATCCGAGTGGATTCCATCAGAGTGACATCCATCCGAGTGGATTCCATCCGAGTAAAAAGGTGCGCCCGAGTGGAAATTTCATGCATCTGGAAAATCGAAAAGAATGGCGTGTTAAGTCACCAAGTGTTGCAGCAGTTGAGTCGGGAAAAGGCAAGGAGAAAATGGATGTCGACTCACTTATCTTGAGCACCGAAACATTCCCCATACAACAGCCAACTGTGCATAACCACTTGACTGAGCCGATACTTGCTATCACGCCAAAGCACTCGGTTAATGACCATGAAGCAAGCACTAGCCAAGTAAAGGTGAGAGATGCTAAATACACTCGACCAAAGTGGTGTCCTCCAGGGCTAACAAAGACACAGAAGAGGAAACTACAAAGGTTAAGGAGTCAAGAGATGGCAGAGCAGGAGGCCGAGAAGCAAAGGGATAAGTTGTTCAATGACACTCGGCCCATGGTTCCAGCAAAACAAGTGTGGAGGCCTAAACAAATACAAGTTACATCAGCTTCTACATCTATCACAGAAGTGCCTACACCAGCCAAGGAGGACGATGCGACAACTATTACATCGTCTGCAACGCTTCTTACTTCTCCTTCACTCGACCAGATTTCAGAATCGGTCGATCCACTTGAGGAAGAGGCTGATATGTTGGACTATGAGTCTACACCGGTTCATGAAGGTATGGATATCAATATGGTATATTACTTACCTGCTGAGTTTCGTGCTGTAGATGAGGAAGGGGAAGTGGCTCAGCTGGATTTTGGCCCTAAAAATGCAATATTCGAGAAGCCAAAAGAACCAGTAACGCATCTGAAACCGTTATATCTCAGAGGTCATATCAATGGGTCACCGCTCACTTGGATTCTTGTGGATGGAGGTGCTGTGGTAAATCTTATTCCCTATTCGGTCTTCAAGAAATTGGGTTTGCCTGATGAAGAATTGATCAAGACCAATATGGTGCTCAACGGGTTTGAAGGCAAAGAGAAAACTGAAGCCAAAGGTGTAATCTATGTGGAGCTTACAGTCGGAAGCAAAACTTTAGCCACTGCATTCTTTGTCGCTGAGGTGCAAGGTAACTACAATGTTATACTAGGCCGTGATTGGGTTCATGCAAACCAGTGCGTGCCATCCACTATGCACAAGTTTTTAATTCAGTGGGTTGATGATGAAGTGGAAGTCATTCATGCGGATAACTCGGCCTGTGTTGCTTTGGCCGATGCATCGGTGGATTGGCAACATCCCAATGCTACTTGCTTGACGGGACGTGACTTATCAGAGTTTGATTTTCTCAGCGCGACCAAGAATGGTTTTGTGCCCGTGTCTTTAAAGCCGACTGAATGCAGTCGGCTCCAAGGTATAATATGTTTAAATGGATTCTAATTCCGAGTGGTTACAAAAACGTCTTGTAAAATATCGATCCAGTGAAGATGATATGTATGAGTCTATAGAGGAGTTGGATGACATGGATAAACTTGGACAAGGTTTTACATCGGCTGATCCATTAGAAGAGATAGATATTGGAGATGGTTCAGTCACTCGACCGACATTTATAAACAAAAATTTGAAAGCCGATTGTAAGGCTAAATTAATCGAGCTATTGAAAGAATATGTTTGTTGCTTTGCATGGGAATATCATGAGATGCCAGGGTTGAGCCGAGAGCTAGTGGAGCATCAGTTGCCTATAAAAGGCGGTTTTAGACCTTATAAACAGTCGGCCAGAAAGTTTAATCCAAAAACATATGACCGGATCAAGGAAGAGATCGGTCGACTGCTTGAAGCTAATTTCATTCGACCTTGCAGGTATGCCGAGTGGATTTCTAACATTGTCCCAGTGGAGAAGAAGGGATCCGGCAAGTTGAGGGTGTGCATTGACTTCAGACATTTGAATAGGGCTACACCCAAAGATGAGTATCCCATGCCAATAGTCGATATGCTTATTAATGATGCTTCTGGACATAAGGTTATTAGATTTCTAGATGGTAATGCCGGATACAATCAAATTTTTATGGCCGAAGAGGACATGTACAAAACAGCTTTCCGATGTCCTGGTTTCCTTGGTTTATTCGAGTGGACAGTGATGACATTCGGATTGAAAAATGCTGGGGCCACATATCAAAGGGCTATGAATTTCATTTTTCATGATTTACTCGGTATCATACTTGAAGTTTATATTGATGATATTGTTGTCAAATCGGATGCTTTTGAATCTCACTTGGCCGATTTGCGTTTAGCTTTTGAAAGAACGAAAAAGTATGGACTGAAGATGAATCCTTTGAAGTGTGCATTCGGCGTGTCAGCTGGCAAATTTTTGGGTTTCATTATTCATGAAGATGGCATCGAAATCGATCCCAAAAAGATAGAGGCCATACAGAAAGTGGAGGCTCCAACATGCAAGAGAGATATGCAAAAGTTCCTTGGCAAGGTCAATTATTTGAGAAGGTTCATAGCTAATCTGTCAGGGAAAGTTGATGCATTTACTCCTATCCTTCGGTTAAAGAATGATGTTGATTTCACTTGGGGGGCAAAACAGCAAGAAGCCTTTGATATGATCAAGAATTATTTGTGCACTCCTCCGGTGATGAAAGCACCCAAGCATAGAGAGCCTTTTAAACTTTATATTGCAGTAGAGGAAGGTGTTATTGGTGCTGTTTTGACTCAAGATACCGAAGGAAAAGAGCATGCCATTACATATTTGAGCAGACGTTTATTGGACGCCGAGACAAGGTATACATTTATTGAAAAACTATGTCTATGCTTATATTACGCTTGTAGAAAATTGAGACATTACCTAGTGCCGAGTGCTTGTGTAGTAGCTTGTCAAAGCGGTGTCATTAAGTACATGTTGCATAGGCCAATTCTTAGTGGTAGAATTGGCAAGTGGGCTTATGCTTTGATTGAGTATGATTTGGCTTATCAATCTCTAAAATCCATGAAAGGCCAAATTGTTGCTAATTTCATTATTGAACATCGGATTAATGACAAGCATGATGTTGATATGAACCATGTTTCATTAGTGCCATGGAGATTATACTTTGATGGTTCAGTTTGTAGCAATGGCCAAGGTGTTGGTATTGTTTATATATCTCCTCATGGTGCTTTTTTTGAAGCCTCATGTCGCTTAGAATATTTTTGCACAAACAATCAAGCCGAATATGAAGCATTGTTATTCGGTCTAGAGATGTTACTTGCTATAGGTGTTACACATATTGAGGCTTACGGTGATTCGTTACTAGTGGTGCAGCAAATATCCAGAGTCTTTCAGTGTTTTGACGAATCACTTAATGTTTATCTTGATAAATGTCTAGATATAATTTCTACTTTGGATTGTTTTAGCATTGCACATATATCTAGACATGACAACTGGAAAGCAAATGAGTTGGCACAGCAAGCATCTGGATATCATGTTGATCATGGCATGTTTCATATCTCTCAAAGACCGATGTCTTGTCTTGCCAATATGGGAGAGGCCGAACCTGAACGCACTGATTCGGCCATTAACAAAAAATCTAGTGCAGGTGATAATTCCGACTGGAGAAAGCCCATTGTTGATTACTTGTGCAATCCGAGTGAAAGGGTGGACAGGGTTGTTCGGCGTATGACTTTCAAGTATACAATGAGAGATGATGGTCTTTATCGCCGAACAGTCGATGATGTTCTTCTAAAGTGTTTGGATGAGGACCAGGCAAGAGTTGCTATGGGAGAAGTACATGAAGGTATTTGTGGCACTCACCAGTCGGCTCCCAAAATGAAATGGTTATTGCGACGTGCTGGGTTTTATTGGCCGACTATGATTAATGATTGCTTCAGATATTATAAAGGGTATGAAGCTTGTCAAAAGTTTGGTGATATTCAATTGGCTCCTGCTGCTATGTTACATCCTATTATCAAACCGTGGCCTTTCAGAGGTTGGGGTTTAGATTTCATTGGACAAATCCACCCGTCTTCCTCAAAAGGGCATCGGTTCGTATTGGTGGCAACTGATTATTTCACTAAATGGTCTGAAGCAGTACCTCTCAAGAACATGACACATACGGAGGTAATTCAATTCATAACCGAACACATTATTCATAGATTCGGTATTCCTCAAATGTTAACTACGGATCAAGGTTCATCTTTTATGTCACACCAAGTCAGAGAGTTTGCCGAATCTTATAATATAAAGTTGCTCAATTCTTCTCCATATTATGCCCAAGCTAATGGACAAGCCGAGTCTAGCAATAAAATCTTAATCAAGCTCATCAAGAAGAAGATTGAGGATAATCCGAGGAGATGGCATGAGTTGTTGTCTGAAGCTTTATGGGCACATAGAATTTCAAGGCATGGTGCTATGAAGGTAACTCCATATGAGCTAGTATATGGTCAAGAGGCCGTTTTACCAGTAGAAGTAAATTTGAATGCTTTGAGAATAGCCAAACAAAATAATTTATCGGCAATAGACTTTTATAACTTGATGATGGACAATATTGATGAAGTTGCCGATAAACGTTTGGTTGCTTTGGAGTCCATAGAGCGAGACAAGTTGAGGGTTGCAAGAGCTTACAATAAGAAAGTTAAGTTGAAGAATTTTCAAGTTGGTGAACTCGTCTGGAAAGTGATTCGGCCGATTGGTTCAACAAATAGAAAATTCGGGAAGTGGTCTCCAAGTTGGGAAGGTCCTTTTAGGATTACAAGGGTTGTTCCTGGAAATTCATATTTGGTAGAATCAATACAAGGGGCATTGTTACCCCGAGCTCTCAACGGAAAATATTTGAAGAAGTACCACCCGAGTGTGTGGCAGGAAGCCTGAGTAGGCAATGGCCGATATACGATTATCGCCCTTAGCACAAACATGGCCGATACATAATTATCGCCCTGAGGAAAATAAATGGCCGATGGAGTGTTGACATCGTCCTTAGAACAAACACCGTGCATATTATTTTTCGGCGTGCAAGCTTTGCCGAAAAACAGGGGGGCATGTGTTGACATCGGATTTTGGCAAGGTACAAAAGGCAAGTAAGATGGCCTCAAGTGAAAGAGTTTCAGCATGCAAAGTTTCAGGTCGCCGAGTGGAATAACTTTGATGTTTAATTTATCGCCATTCGACCTTATCTCGGTGGCCGAAGTTGTACTCCGAGTGACAAAATTCAACATTCCGAGTGGTTTTCGGCCGATCATGCTTTCAAGACGACCTCGGATGAAGGAGTATTCTAAAGGAATTGTCTTTGTCTCGTCGAGGCAATCGATTTTGATATATAAATCATCTCAATCCGAGTTCATATGCAAAAGTTAGAGGCAATACACTGCAGGCCGAAGCTGAATGAAAATATGGCGCGAAGTACCAGACGCCCTGTCTGATGGGTCGCGCGAGTAATTCGGCCTTCAAGACGGCATTGAATCGAAAAACCTTCAACACGAAAAAGTTTCGTCTCGTCGAACCGATCAATTTTCATATAAAATTCGTCTCAATCCGAGGTCGTATGCAACCTGGAGAGGCAAATCAAGATCAGACTATCTTTTCAGTCGGGAAATCCGAGTGGAAAATTTTACCATCCGAGTGAAAACCTACCGATCGAGTAAAAGGTCGAGTGAAAACCTACCGATCGATTAAAAGGTCGAGTGGAAACCTACCGATCGAGTAAAAGGTCAAAAACCTACCGATCGAGTAAAAGGTCGAGTGAAAACTTACCGATCGAGTAAAAGGTCGAGTGAAAACTTATCGATCGAGTAAGAGATTGTCTTCCGACTGAAAATGTGGTCATCGTCCAAGTGAAAGATTGTCTTTCGAGTGAAAATATAGTCATCCGAGTGGAAAATTCTAAACATCCGAGTGAAAAAGTCTCGTCGAACCATCCGAGTGAAAGACTCTAATATCCGAATGGATGAGCTCGAATCCGAGTGAAACTGAACATGTGCCCGAAAGTTTATCAAGATGACCTCGGATGAAGAAGTGTTCAATACAGAAATTGTGCGTATCATCAAGACGGTAAACTTTGGTTTTGGAGTCATTGTCATCAGAGATAGTATATGTCCTGCAAATTCACTACAAGACTCGGATAATTCAGTCTACCGCAAGACCGAGTCCGACTGGAAGGTAAAGACGACCTCGAAGAGTATTCAAGATGGCCTTATTTGAAAAAGTGATCAACATGAGAGTTGTTCGTATCGTCGAGGCGCACAAGTTTGATGTTTGGGGCATCTTGATCGGAGGTCATATGGAGGCTCGGCGGCCTGCACAAGGAGGAAGACAGAAGTTGGGCCAGATTCAGACTGAATCCGAGTTGGAATAGAACTAGGACTCTAGGACGCGAATTGATGTAATTTTTCTTGTAAGGAAAGCCTAGATGAATCCTTTACTTGTACGGGAAGTCCAGCCGCCTCTTATATATGTTGGGGGTGATGGCCGATTAAGTAACACACAATCGAACAAATCAATATACTACTTTTTCCTGTCTACTTTTTATCTCTCCACCGTTTTTCTCTCTCGTTCTTCGTTGTCCTTCGTGTTTGAGAGCTGCGAATCCCAAGGCTCTAGGGGCGAGCGAATCGACCTAGGGCAGCCCATAGCCGCCGCAATCCCTGACGGGGTCCCTCCCGGGTGCGCGGGGTTTCGGGTCTGCAAAAGCACTCGCCGACTGTCTTGCGTATAGCGCTGTCGGTCTGGTCTCCTTCGACGTGAGCTGCGGTGCATCACCCCCGGCGTCGAGGGTACACGTGACGTGTTCGTGTGTCAACAGAATGCAAAACTTGGCAAGCACTAAGCAAGGCTTATGCATTTGAGCCTGATATGGTTATCACCTTTGATATTCGTTCGGAAGATAATATTGAAGGTAATAGAGACATCTTGGTCGATATGCAGACACCTCCAGTTCTACCATTATGTGAGTTTCTCAACCATATTTATGTCTTTGATATTGTTTATTCAAAAATAGTTGACAACTAATTTCTATTGACAACTTACTTACATTCAAGTAAACATGTCCGACGCTTGGTAGACAGGACCTACTACTGTCCCGGAGATGAACTAAACTGCGAGGAGATAAGTCATTATGTTTCATGGCTTGAGGATCTTCATACTGTCAAGACAAATTTTCTTCCTGCACTTAGAAATGTTAGTACTCAAAACGTGTGACCAATAGTGATCGTATTGAACTACGGTCACATCTATTTAGGAATGATGGTAAGATTTTTACTATTTGTCCTCAGTGCATCTTTTGCATACATAATTTTTTGCTAAACTTTAATTACTAAGTATATTAATTACTATACAATGTTCTTCAACAGGGACTCCCGATAACAATTGTGCCTTAGTGGATCGAGACTAAAGGTCGCATGTCAATGGTTAGCTTACGGCCAAGATATCATACATTGCACATGAGTGCATTCAGGATTTCTAAAAGCGATGAATGCTTAATAATGAAAGATTAGAGCAAAATTGTTAACGATCGCAGAGAAGTAGTAGGCGACAGCAATGAGAAGCGCAGACCATGATTAGGAGACAGATTCATCTGCATGCTTCAGTATGATGAATAAGGAGAGCTATACATATTCTATGCTATTTTACCCGAAAGAGAGCAGCAGGAGTGATTTAGCTAGTTCATGCTCTTAGTACTTGTCCTCTCATGTTCGTGTTCGTTGTCCTGGACTTAATCTCAAAGAGTGATTTGCTTTTGTGGTGTTATGAACGCTTATAATACCATGACCATGTTGAACTTGATGGTATCTTTGCTTCTGGTACAAGTATACCTGGCCATATCTCGGGCCAGGTCGGGCTTCGGGCCGGGCCTAGCCAAGGCCGACGAAAAAAACCCAGGCCCGAGCCCAGCCCGGCCATCGGGCCTATTTTTTGGGCCCGAGCCCGGCCCGAACACGTGAAAGCCCGTCGGGCTCCGGGCCGGTCCGACCCGAGCTTCAGAGAAATGCAAAAACGACGGGCCCAGGCCCGGCCCGGCCCGGCCTCCGGGCTCAAAATCTAGGCCCGAGCCTGGTCCGGGGGCAGCGTCGGGCCGGGCCGGGTCGGGTTTTTTCGGGCCGGGCCGGGCTTCCCATGGCCAGGTATAGGTACAAGTGAATGTTTCTTCTTTAAGCTAGTGTTGGTGCTGAATTAGATAGCGGTAATGACTACGATGATTAAATAGTGGTAATGACGACTATGATGATTTTTAGCTAGCTAGTATACTATTGTTGATGATATGATGCAAGAGTTTTTATATTAATATGATGATGATGATGATGATGAGTTAATATATCATTTATGAAAGAAACCACAGATTAGTTTCACCTAATGATTTTTAGCTAGGATCCATCCAGTCGAAACTAATCTGCACTACTTTCACCTAATGATTTAACAACTCATTATAATGTAAAACAAATATTAAATTAAATTGAAAACATAAAATTAAAGGAAAAATAAAAAATAAAACCAAAACACCGCTAAACATTTAGTACCGGTTGGTGTTACCAACCGGTACTAATGTCCTACACGCACCCGGGCCTTGCTCGTGCCACGTGGTGGCATTTTAGTGCCGGTTCGTGATGAACCGGTACTAAAGGGGGGGACCTTTGGTCCCCACTTTTTAGTGCCGCTTGCGGAACCGGCACTAAAGGCCATTACGAACCGGCGCTAAAGCCCGGTTCTGCATTAGTAAAGGGCTTTTCTGTAATTTTCTCTTTGTTCAAGATCGTTCGGTAAGAACCTTGCTCTAATATTATCAGCTCTGCAAAAAAAAAATAGTATGGCAACAAACAAATGTACGCATGCATGGAATGAAATTAAGAGAAAATTGCAGTTGATGGATTTTGATGGTGAGGTCGCCGGTACGTACGCGCAACACAGAACGGCAGAATGACGACAGCCAAGATATCATGCATGCATGTGTGATTGTATTGTACCCAGTACACGAGATTTGATTTCTCACCTCACAGCCTGTTTGGCCCTGCATTATTGAAGGAAGGAGACCCTATCCATGGCCTTCGCGAGGAGCATAAAAAGGGCACCCACTTGACTGAACACAACACTCTTGACTCTTCCTTCCTTCCTCCATCAGCTCAACTCCATAGCTTTCCCGAACCCTTCGCCTCCGTTCCACGTCCTCCATCCTCCTCGCTCCCACCCATGTCGTCCGTCCAGTGCTCCGCCTGTGGTTCCCGCACCAACCGCAGGAACCACTGTGCCGCCTCGCCGTGCTCACGGTGCGGGGGCAACGGCCACTTCGAGGCCCTCTGCACCACCCCCGCCGGCTTCGACTCCGCCAGCGCCACCCGCTGCGGCGTCTGCGGTGGCGCCGGCCACGCAGACAAGGACTGCGCCAACAAAGAGACCGCCGACATCCGGTGCGAGACCTGCGGCAAGCTGGGGCACCGGCCCAGGGACTGCCCCACACGCACCGGAGGCCGCGACGACCCATACGTCGCGTTTAGGGGCTACAACACATGCCAATTCTGCGGTGAGCCGGGGCACTTCGCGCCCGCTTGCCCCCAACGGCGCCTGTAGACGGGGGCAGAGCGCCGCTGAGTTGAGCCGGAGGTGCCGCCGGACCATGGATGATGCACTTGCTCTAGTCAGTCCCAAGTCCGTGCATGTTTGTCTCCGTTAGGTTGCGTGTTCTGTGTAGGTCCAGTTTGCATGCGTGAATTAGCTCGGTGTCGTGGTGTCCCCTAGTCTCAATGTCCATGCAATTATGTATGCTCCAGTCTATGCTTTTGTTGACTGCAGTTGTATTTGATAAACCTGCTCACAACCTACGTGTTATCTTCTGAATAATAACAACACAAGGCTGATATTTCTCAAACCGGACCGGAGTACATCACCTCCAAGACACCCAAGACACACGGGCATTACGTATCTATATTATTGCACTGCACTACACAAAAGCTGCACGGCACATCTTTTCTAAGCACATGTTCAGATGAATTGGTCAACAACCGCTCCTAAATCTGAAACAGAGTTGATCGAATCCTCTATGAGATATGGCCACTAGAGCATCTACAACCAGACTTTGCAAACCCGGTCGTCTATACGCCTGCGGATGGCGCCGGACAACCTCTCATATGTCATGTCCGGCACCCACATACCCTAAATTCAAACCCTCAAATTCATGCATATCCATTATACATGGAACATGTGAATGTCACACGTAAATAACATTTCTTCGTAGCTAAAAATACATAGTTCAAACATAAAATTTATTTTAAGTGCACAATTCAACAAGTACTCTTTGGTTTTCATTATGTGTCCACATATGCTCCACGAGATCACTAAGTAGCTTCGCGTGTACCTGATGATCCCAAAGATTCTGATGGATTTGCAGAAAATTCATAAGTCGATCTGCATCTTATTGTTTGAGGATGTGGACTTGTTCTCCACACATGTCAAAATCACTACCCCATCATCCTCGCCCTCGACAATAATATTTGCCAAAATGACACAACATTTCATCACCTGCCACAAAGTCTTCATTCCCACATCATTATAACTCTATGAACAATTCCCAACGAGTTTGTAGCACTTCAAATGCCCTCTTCACATCCTTCTTAGCTGCCTCCACTCTCTTCACCACGCGCAAGAACAATTGTTTGCACATACAAAACCATCGACGATACCAAGGTCCATCAGGGAAAGTTGGGTCAGGAGCAAACTAGTCATTGTAGAGTAGCCATGCTCCAGAGATACTATCTCGGTTAAGAACTCTTATCCCTTCGATCGAGCCGTTGAAGTTCAGAATGTGATTCCCCTCCCGGTTCATTTTCTATTGGATGCTCATGATCATCTCACCTTCTTCATCTGAATCTGATGAATCGAAGAACTCATATTGAATAATTCCATCTACCTATGTGGGTCGTGCTACAACAGGGTGGTTGCAACAGCCATCAGTGATGCAACCCGATTAAGAAGGTCGTAGAACGGCCAGGGCGACACGCCATGCTGCGAAAGAGGCGATGTCGCGAGGGAGCGTAGGAGCTAATGCAACAGTGCTGCGAGGGGTGCAACGACGGTAGCCGGTGATGTGCTATAGGGATCGTGCCGGCGAGCACACGCTCGCCGACAGCGATGCTAGTCTACGACGAGAGTTGACATGAGAGGGGAGGGGTTGTGTTGCGAGGAAGAGGACGACGGTATTTCCTGTTGCGTGCGTGAGAATGGCAACATGCTGGAGTTGAAAGAAGCTATTTAACAGTTAGTCGCGCGATAATCAGATGGCTCAGGTGGCGGTTGTTCTTTCGGCTCGTACAACCGGATGGCAGTTCGAGGCCGCCTATATCTAATATAAGACGTTTTTTTGACATTGTCACAGACGCTCTGTCGCTTCACCACCGCTTACCTCAACTACCGGCTTGGGGGCAAGCCACAAGTCAAGGAGAGGGGGGTGTCAACACCCCAAGCAAGGCACCGAGTGGGTACGACAAGAATGGAGCCACAGCAGCAGGCTCGACCACGTCAGTAGGAAAGGGCGACAAGTGGACCAATCAAGGAGAGGGGCGCGTCATCACGAAGCCAGCGAGGATCAAGCAACCCAACAGGAGATTCGTGGGCCCGTAATGGGTAAACTCTACTTGAGGCTAGAAGATGGTGAGGAACAACATCCGGGCTTGGATCACGGAACGGCATGGCTGGCTTTTACCTTCTTCCTTCTCAAGTTGTATTGATAGAGCAGTGTAGCGCGTGCGTGTGTGACTGTAATCTTTCCTTCTTGTGAGAAATAGATTGAGACCCTAACAGGCAGCGATGGAGATGAAAGGGGATATCGTTCAGGGGAAAAGGATAGGGATGGGGGGTTCACGTCTGTCCACTGGAGATAAAGAAAGAAAAGGCAGTGGGTGGGCGGGTGGCGAGGCTCAACGAGCTGTGTAATCAGCCGGTTGAAATTAATCCGTTGAGATAAGTTTGCAACCGGCAGCACCCGTATTCGTGAAGAAGAAGAAGAAGAAGAAGAAGAAGAAGA
>NC_041391.1:707665244-707676251 GCF_002162155.2 Triticum dicoccoides
TAGATGCTGGCTTCCTTCCATGGAGAATCTCAATTTTGGCAATTCTATGCAATTCCATTTTTAATTTTCTTACGATCAATTCATATGGGTCATTTATTTTGTTTTTAGCGAAATTCATTCTTTTATGTTGTTAAGCTGCTGTGGAAATTCTTGCCTCCATTTTGCCGGCCTCCTGTTTGATCTCCACCGGCGCAACACTACAAGATGAATGAAGAGGAGGAAGAGCAGAAAATTAGAAATGTTATGAGCTCCAATGGGAATCTATCTCTGGCATATAGTCTTCCAATCTGTTCCCCAGTTGTTTTTTGAATGGGAAAGCCTCTCTAAAAGGTTGAATAGACTGCACCCTCTGCTACCGCCACGTGGCAAAACCTAAGCCGAGTTCTATTGGTCTAGAACTCGGCATAGATGGTATAATCCAAGTGTATTTTGTTTGCCGAATTAAGAAAAAGGGTTTCCCCCCGCTTTATATTATAAAGCAAACATCCGATACATCCAGCTTGCTGGGGTCGCAACATAGATAAACCCAAAAGAAAACAAAAGAAAATAAAAGAGAAAAGAATGCCAACACCGGCAGATCAACGAAAAAGGAACACCGGCAATCGCTGCACCCTCCGACGAAGTGCCACTGCGCTCCCGGCATCTCGAAGCGCCTCGCACCAAGCTGTTGGAAATATGCCCTAGAGGCAATAATAAAATGGTTATTATTATATTTCCTTGTTCATGATAATTGCCTGTTGTTCATGCTATAATTGTATTGACCGGAAACCATAATACATGTGTGAATACATAGACTACAACATGTCCCTAGTGAGCCTCTAGTTGACTAGCTCGTTGATCAACAGATGGTTATGGTTTCCTGACCATGGACATTGGATGTCGTTGATAGCGGGATCACATCATTAGGAGAATGATGTGATGGACAACACCCAATCCTAAGCATAGCACAAGATCGTGTAGTTCGTTCGCTAGAGCTTTTCTAATGTTAAGTATCATTTCCTTAGACCATGAGATTGTGCAACTCGCGGATACCATAGGAGTGCTTTGGGTGTATCAAACGTCACAACGTAACTGGGTGATTATAAAGGTGCACTACAGGTATCTCCAAAAGTATCTGTTGGGTTGGCACGAATCGAGACTGGGATTTGTCACTCCGTATGACGAAGAGGTATCTCTGGGCCCTCTCGGTAATGCATCATCATAATGAGCTCAGTGTGACTAAGTAGTTGGTCACAGGATCATGCATTACAGTACGAGTAAAGTGACTTGCCGGTAACGAGATTGAACAAAGTGTTGGGATAGCGACGATCGAATCTCGGGTAAGTAACATACCGATAGACAAAGGGTTTTGCATACGGGATTGATTGAATCCCCGACATCGTGGTTCATCCGATGAGATCATCGTGGAACATGTGGGAACCAATATGGGTATCCAGATCCCGCTATTAGTTATTGACCGGAGAGGTGTCTCGGTCATGTCTACATGGTTCCCAAACCCGTAGGGTCTACACACTTAAGGTTCGGTAACGCTAGAGTTGTTATGGGAAATAGTATGTGGTTACTGAATGTTGTCCGGAGTCCCGGATGATATCCCGGACGTCACGAGGAGTTCTGGAATGGTCCGGAGATGAAGAATTATATATGGAAAGTCCAGTTTCAGTCACCGGAACGATTTCGGGGGTTATCGTATTGTACCGGGACGTCCGGTGGTCCACCGGGTGGGGCCACCTGCCCCGGTGGACCAAGTGGGCTGAAAAAGGGAGGGAACCAGCCCATAGTGGGCTGGTGCGCCCCCCAAGGGGCCCAAGGCGCCTAGGGCACCAAACCCTAGGGTTTGGGGGGGAACCCTAAGGGGGGCGCCCCCCTTGGCTTGGGGCCAAGCCCCCTCCCCTTGGTGCGCCTCCCCCCTCTAGATCCCATCTAGAGGGGCCGGGCCCCTTCCCCCTTTCTTCCTATAAATAGAGAGGAGGACGGGGGGCAGCAGCACCACATCCAAGGCGCAGCCCTCCTTCTCTCCCACATCTCCTCCTCCTCCGTAGCGCTAGGCGAAGCCCTGCAGGAGAACCACGAGCTCCACCACCACGCCGTCGTGCTGCCGGAGTTCTTTGCCAACTTCTCCTCCCCCCTTGCTGGATCAATAAGGAGGATACATCCCCGCTCTGTACGTGTGTTGAACGCAGAGGCACCGTTGTTCGGTGCTTGGATCGGAATCAACCGCGATCTGAATCGATGCGAGTACGACTCCCTCATCCACGTTCCTTGTAACGCTTCCGCTTAGCGATCTTCAAGGGTATGAAGATGCTCTCCCTCTCACTCGTTGCTAGCATCTCCTAGATTAATCTTGGTGATACGTAGGAATTTTTTTTGATTTACTACTACGTTTCCCAACAATGGCATCATGAGCTAGGTCTATGCGTAGATTCTATGCACGAGTAGAACACAAGTAGTTGTGGGCGATGATTTGTTCAATATGCTTACCGTTACTAGTCTTATCTTGATTCGGCGGCATTGTGGGATCAAGCGGCCCGGACCGACCTTACACGTACACTTACGTGAGATAGGTTCCACCGACTAACATGCACTTGATGCATAAAGGTGGCTAGCGGGTGTCTGTCTCTCCCACTTTAGTCGGACCGGATTCGATGAAAAGGGTCCTTATGAAGGGTAAATAGCAATTGGCATATCACCGTTGTGGATTTGCGTAGGTAAGAAACGTTCTTGCTAGAAACCCATAGCAGACACGTAAAACATGCAACAACAAATTAGAGGACGTCTAACTTGTTTTTGCACGGTATGCTATGTGATGTGATATGGCCAAAGGATGTGATTAATGATATATGTGATGTATGAGATTGATCATGTTCTTGTAATAGGAATCACGACTTGGATGTCGATGAGTATGAAAACCGGCAGGAGCCATAGGAGTTGTCTTAATTTATTTGATGACCTGCGAGTCATAATAAACGCCATGTAATTACTTTACTTCATTGCTAACCGTTAGCCATAGTAGTAGAAGCTATAGTTTGGCGAGATGACTTTATGAAGACACGATGATGGAGATCATGATGATGGATATCATGGTGTCATGCCGGTGACGATGGTGATCATGCCATGCCTTGAAGATGGAGATCGAAAGACGCAAGATGATATTGGCCATATCATGTCACTTTATGAATTGCATGTGATGTTTATCATGTTTGCATCTTATTTGCTTAGAACGACGGTAGCATAAATAAGATGATCCCTCACAAAATTTCAAGAATGTGTTCCCCCTAAAGTGTGCACCGTTGCGAAGGTTCGTTGTTGGTTCGTAGCACCATGTGATGATCGGGTGTGATAGATTCCAACGTTAGCATACAACGGGTGTAAGACAGATTTACACACGCAAAACACTCAGATTGACTTGACGAGCCTAGCATGTACAGACATGGCCTCGGAACACGAGAGACCGAAAGGTCGAACATGACTCGTATAGTAGATACGATCATAATGGAGATGTTCACCATTGATGACTAGTCCGTCTCACATGATGATCGGGCACAGCCTAGTCGATTTGGATCATGAATCACTTAGATGACCAGAGGGATGTTCTATCTGAGTGGGAGTTTATTAAATAATTTGATTAGATGAACTTAATTATCATAAACTTAGTCTAAAATTGCCTTTACAAATCTATCTTGTAGATCCAATGGCCCACGTTAATGTTGCCCTCAACTTCAACGCGTTTCTAGAGAAAACCAAGCTGAAAGACGATGGTAGCAACTATACGGACTGGGTCCGTAACCTGAGGATCATCCTCATAGCTGCCAAGAGAGCATATGTCCTTGAAGCACCATTAGGTGATGCACCCGAATTCCCAGCAACTCAAGACGTTATAAACGCCTGGCAGTCGCATAATGATTACTCCCTGGTTCAGTGCGGCATGCTTTACAACTTAGAATCGGGGCTTCAAAAGTGTTTTGAGCAACACGGAGCATATGAGATGTTCCAAGAGCTGAAAATGCTTTCCCAAGCTCATGCCCGAGTCAAGAGATATGAAGTCTCCGACAAGTTCTACAGTTGTAAGATGGAGGAGAATAGTTGTGTCAGCGAGCACATACTCAAAATGTTTGGGTTGCACAACCGCTTGTCTCAGCTGGGAGTTAATCTCCCAGATGACGCGGTCATTGAAAGAATCCTTCAGTTGCTTCCACCTAGCTACAAGAGCTTTGTGATGAACTTCAATATGCAAGGGATGGAAAAGATCATTCCTGAGGTATATTCGATGCTGAAATCAGCGGAGGTGGAGATCAAGAAGGAACATCAAGTGTTGATGGTCAATAAAACCACTAGTTTCAAGAAACGTAAGGGTAAGAAGAACTTTAAGAAGGACGGCAAGGGAGTTGCCGCGCCTGGTAAATCAGTTGCCGGGAAGAAGCCAAAGCTTGGATCCAAGCCTGAGACTGAGTGATTTTATTGCAAGGGAAACGGTCACTGGAAACGGAACTGCCCCAAGTACTTAGCGGAAAAGAAGGCCGGCAACGTCAAAGGTATATATGATATACATGTTATTGATGTGTACCTTACCAGCGCCTCGTAGTAGCTCCTGGGTATTTGATACCCGTGCGGTTGCTCACATATGTAACCCAAAACAGGAGTTGCGGAATAAGCGAAGACTGGCGAAGGACGAGGTGACGATGCGTGTCGGGAATGGTTCCAAGGTCGATGTGATCGCCGTTGGCACGCTGCCTCTACATCTACCTTCGGGATTAGTTTTAAACCTCAATAATTGTTATTTAGTGCCAGCTTTGAGCATGAACATTGTATCAGGATCTCGTTTGATGCAAGATGGCTACTCATTTAAATCCGAGAATAATGGTTGTTCTATGTATATGAGAGAAATGTTTTATGTTCATGCCCCGCTGGTCAATGGTTTATTTTTATTGAATCTCAAACGTGATGTTACACATATTCATAATGTGAATGCCAAAAGATGTAAGGTTGATAGCGATAGTCCCACATACTTGTTGCATTGCCGCCTTGGTCATATTGGTGTCAAACGCATGAAGAAACTCCATTCAGATGGACTTTTGGAGTCTCTTGATTATGAATCATTTGACACGTACGAACCATGCCTCCTAGGCAAGATGACCAAGACTCCATTCTCCGGAACAATGGAGCGAGCAACCAACATGTTGGAAATAATACATACTGATGTATGCGGTCCAATGAGCGTTGAGGCTCGCGGTGGCTATCGTTATGTTCTCACCCTCACTGATGACTTAAGTAGATATGGGTATGTCTACTTGATGAAACACAAGTCCGAGACCTTTGAAAAGTTCAAGGAATTTCAGAATGAGGTAGAGAATCAACGTGACAGGAAAATAAAATTCTTGCGATCAGATCGTGGAGGAGAATATTTGAGTCATGAATTTGGCACGCACTTAAGGAAATGTGGAATTGTTTCATAACTTACGCCGCCTGGAACACCTCAGCGTAATGGTGTGTCCGAACGTCGTAATCGCACTCTGTTAGATATGGTGCGATCTATGATGTCTCTTACCGACCTACCGCTATCTTTTTGGGGCTATGCTTTAGAGACTGCCGCATTCACTTTAAATAGGGCACCGTCTAAATCCGTTGAGACGACATCGTATGAATTATGGTTTGGGAAGAAACCTAAGCTGTCGTTTCTGAAAGTTTGGGGATGCGATGCTTATGTCAAGAAACTTCAACCTGAAAAGCTCGAACCCAAATTGGAAAAATGTGTCTTCATAGGATACCCTAAGGAAACTATTGGGTATACCTTCTACCTCATATCCAAATGCAAGATCTTTGTTCCCAAGAATGGATCCTTTCTGGAGAAAGAGTTTCTCTCGAAAGAAATGAGTGGGAGGAAAGTAGAACTTGATGAGATGACCTCTCTCGAACCGGAGAGTAGCGCAGCACAAGAAAATGTTTCTGTGGTGCCTGCCCCAACTGGAGACGAAGTTAATGATGATGATCATGATCAAGTTACTACTGAAATTCGTAGGTCCACAAGGACAAGTTCCGCACCAGAGTGGTACGGCAACCCTGTCCTGGAAATCATGTTGTTAGACAACGGTGAACCTTCGAACTATGAAGAAGCAATGGCGGCCCAGACTCCAACAAATGGCTTGAAGCCATGAAATCCGAGAGAGGATCCATGTATGAAAACAAAGTGTGGACTTTGACGGACTTGCCCGATGATCGGTGAGCCATAGAAAATAAGTGGATCTTTAAGAACAAGACTGACGCGGATGATAATGTGACCGTCTATAAGGCTCGACTTGTCGCTAAGTGTTATCGACAAGTTCAAGGAGTTGACTACGATGAGACTTTCTCACCCGTAGCGAAGCTGAAGTCCGTCCGAATCATGTTATCAATTGCCACATTCTATGATTATGAAATATGGCAAATGGACGTCAAAATGGCATTCCTTAACGGTTTCCTTAAGGAAGAATTGTATATGATACAGCCAGAAGGTTTTGTCGATCCTAAGAATGCTGACAAGGTATGCAAGCTCCAGCGCTCCATCTATGGGCTGGTGCAAGCATCTCGGAGTTGGAACATTCGCTTTGATGAAATGATCAAAGAGCTTGGGTTTATACAGACTTATGGAGAATCCTGTATTTACAAGAAAGTGAGTGGGAGCTCTGAAGCATTTCTCATATTATATGTGGATGACATACTATTGGTGGGAAATGATATAAAACTCTTGGAAAGCATAAAGGCCTACTTGAATAAATGTTTTTCATTGAAGGACCTTGGAGAAGCTGCTTACATATTAGGCATCAAGATCTACAGAGATAGATCGAGACGCCTCATCGGTCTTTCACAAAGCACATACCTTGACAAGATATTGAAGAAGTTCAATATGGATCAGTCCAAGAAGGGGTTCTTGCCTGTATTGCAAGGTGTGAGATTGAGCACGGCTCAAAGCCGGACCACGGCAGAAGAAATAGAAAGGATGAGTGTCATCCCATATGCCTCAGCCATAGGCTCTATTATGTATGCCATGCTGTGTACCAGACCCGATGTGAACCTTGCTATAAGTTTGGTGGGGAGGTACCAAAGTAATCCTGGAATGGAGCACTGGACAGCGGTCAAGAATATCCTGAAGTACCTGAAAAGGACTAAGGATATGTTTCTCGTTTATGGAAGTGCCGAAGAGCTCGTCGTAAAGGGTTACGTCAATGCTAGCTTTGACACAGATCCGGATGACTCCAAGTCACAAACCGGACACGTGTATATTTTGAATGGTGGGGCAGTTAGCTGGTGCAGTTGCAAGCAAAGCGTCGTGCCGGGATCTACATGTGAAGCAGAGTACATAGCTGTTTTGGAAGCAGCACAAGAAGGAGTCTGGATGAAGGAGTTTATCACCGACCATGGAGTAATTCCCAGTGCGTCGGGCCCGATGACTCTCTTCTGTGACAACACTGGAGCTATTGCCATTGCCAAGAAGACCAAGCACATCAAACGCCTTTTCAACTCCATCCCTGAATATATTCAAGATGGAGACATAGATATTTGTAAAGTACATATGGATCTGAATGTCGAAGATCCGTTGACTAAACCTCTTCCAGGAGCAAAACATGATCAACACCATAACTCTATGGGTGTTCGATTCATAACAATGTATCTAGATTATTGAATCTAGTGCAAGTGGGAGACTATTGGAAACATGCCCTAGAGGCAATAATAAAATGGTTATTATTATATTTCCTTGTTCATGATAATTGTCTGTTGTTCATGCTATAATTGTATTGACCGGAAACCATAATACATGTGTGAATACATAGACTACAACATGTCCCTAGTGAGCTTCTAGTTGACTAGCTCGTTGATCAACAGATGGTTATGGTTTCTTGACCATGGACATTGGATGTCGTTGATTACGGGATCACATCATTAGGAGAATGATGTGATGGACAAGACCCAATCCTACGCATAGCACAAGATCGTGTAGTTCGTTCGCTAGAGCTTTTCTAATGTCAAGTATCATTTCCTTAGACCATGAGATTGTGCAACTCGCGGATACCGTAGTAGTGCTTTGGGTGTATCAAACGTCACAACGTAACTGGGTGACTATAAATGTGCACTACAGGTATCTCCGAAAGTATCTGTTGGGTTGGCACGAATCGAGACTGGGATTTGTCACTCCGTATGACGAAGAGGTATCTCTGGGCCCTCTCGGTAATGCATCATCATAATGAGCTAAGTGTGACTAAGTAGTTGGTCACGGGATCATGCATTACGGTACGAGTAAAGAGACTTGCCGGTAACGAGATTGAACAAAGTGTTGGGATACCGACGATCGAATCTCGGGCAAGTAACATACCGATAGACAAAGGGTTTTGCATACGGGATTGATTGAATCCTCGACATCGTGGTTCATCCGATGAGATCATCGTGGAACATGCTGGAACCATTATGGGTATCCAGATCCCGCTATTGGTTATTGGCCCGAGAGGTGTCTCGGTCATGTCTACATGGTTCCCGAACCCGTAGGGTCTACACATTTAAGGTTCGGTGACGCTAAAGTTGTTATGGGAAATAGTATGTGGTTACCGAATGTTGTTCGGAGTCCCGGATGATGTCCCGGAGTCATGAGGAGTTCCGGAATGGTCCGGAGATGAAGAATTATATATGGGAAGTCCAGTTTCAGTCACCGGAACGATTTCGAGGGTTATCGATATTGTACCGGGACCACCGGAAGGTGTCCGGGGGTCCACCGGGTGGGGCCATCTGCCTCGGTGGACCAAGTGGGCTGAAAAAGGGAGGGAACCAGCCCATAGTGGGCTGGTGCGCCCCCCAAGGGGCCCAAGGCGCCTAGGGCACCAAACCCTAGGGTTTGGTGGGAAACCCTAAGGGGGGCGCCCCCCTTGGCTTGGGGGGCAAGCCCCCTCCCCTTGGTGCGCCTCCCCCTCTAGATCCCATCTAGAGGGGCCGCCCCCTTCCCCCTTTCTTCCTATAAATAGAGGGGGAGGACGGAGGGCAGCAGCACCACATCCAAGGCGCAGCCCTCCCTATCTCCCACATCTCCTCCTCCTCCGTAGCGCTTGGCGAAGCCCTGCAGGAGAACCACGAGCTCCACCACCACGTCGTCGTGCTGCCGGAGTTCTTCCCCAACTTCTCCTCCCCCTTGCTGGATCAAGAAGGAGGAGACGTCCCCGCTCTGTACGTGTGTTGAACGCGGAGGCACCGTTGTTCGGTGCTTGGATCGGAATCAACCACGATCTGAATCGCTGCGAGTACGACTCCCTCATCCGCGTTCCTTGTAACGCTTCCGCTTAGAGATCTTCAAGGGTATGAAGATGCTCTCCCTCTCACTCGTTGCTAGCATCTCCTAGATTGATCTTGGTGATACGTAGGAATTTTTTTTGATTTACTACTACGTTCCGCAACACAAGCCACACCTTCAAGAAGGAATGCGACGCCGCTGCCGCTGTCGCCCGAACAAGTTCTAGGGTTTCCCCCGGTACGTGAGGGATGGTGGGGAAGGGATATATCCAACGCCCCTCAGGAAGGTCCGATGGCGCCCGCAAGCATCACCGCGTCGGTGCCGGACAAGCCGACAAGGATTTTTCCCGATCCACAATCACCACCATCACCCCAGGCACTTCGAGATGCACCACCCCAACAGCCGCCCACTAGCCTGTGCCACCACAGTTACCGGACAACCCCCGCCGCCTCACTAGAGCTACCAACACGAGGCCTAGCTTGGGCAAGGAGATCCCGGCCACGGGAGCGACCACAACTCGGCCGGGGGGAGGGAACAACCTCCACCGCCGCAGTGGAGCCGACCAGACGAGGTGACGAGGACTTGCCGGGCCTCGACGGCCCGGCCAGGTCCACTTGGATCCGGACAATCCTGTCGCCACGCTGCAACTCGCCGACCGACGAAGTCCTCACCGCCCGAGACCGCCGCCACCATGCCATCACCAGGAAACGACGCCGCGCAGACCACCGAGCCACCGGCCCACCCAAACCCAGATGGGGCCCAAATGGGCCAGATCTAGGCTGGGCGGGCGCCGCTCCACGGCCAACGGCCACACCGCCGCGTCGAGAACCACCGTGGCACGAATTCTCTTTACCCCGGCTCTTGACAACGGCATGTCTCTTGCTCTCTGCCGACTCCGGCATGTTGCTAAGAGTTATACTCAGCTTACATGGTTTTTGTGAACCTCCCGTGATTTGACTCTCGCCAATGATGCGAACACACGGCAAAACTCATTTTTTCAGTACTGTATTCTCCACAGCTTCTTCACTTCACATTTATTTCCAGGTAAGTACAACCCAATCTAGCATGCAGATCGGCCAACCTTTCGATAACTGGGTGGACGGGATCAGGAGCCGTCATTGGGGCTAGACTACTTTGTACTTCCTCTGTCCTAAAATTCTTTTCTTAAATTTGTCTAAATACGAATGTATCTAGTTACGTTTTAGTGTTAGATACATTCGTATCTAGACAAATCTAAAACAAGAATTTTGGGATGGAGAGAGTATGATTCAGCATAACAAGACTGACTGACTGAATATAAGGTGCTTAGCTGAACAAGTGTACAAAAATATTTGCACCGACAGAAAAAAAAATCGAATTGCTGAAAATGCATCAATGTTTTGTTTTCAGAAAACTTCTGGTCAAAATGAGCCAGCCAAACTGCGTGGAAGATGTCCACTTCCTGCTTGGCTCATCCATGGATTTCTTTTTGTTGACACATGCACATGACTAGAGCATGACGCGCGCTTTCACGCGCCTATTCTTCGGTCGTGGGTTAAGTCCCCTATATTTATTTCATATGCGATCTATTTCAGTTGGTTGGCTCGTTGTGTCTAATTGTCATTTAGTTGTGCTATTTTTTCCAGGAAAAAAAGATTGCAGTATAGAAGTGACAATCATGTTTAAGCATTTTTATAAAAGTATTCGGTGAAAAGGATTGCATTATTGCGCGATTATAGCAGTGACAATTGGTTGGCTCGGGGCGGGGGCTTGGTGGCGGGCGG
>NC_041391.1:707676592-707764091 GCF_002162155.2 Triticum dicoccoides
TTCGTGGTGGCGAATCGACGGAGGCGGTGGGGTAGGGGGCCGGGTGGGGGCATGGTGGCGGGCGGCGATGGGGTGAGGGCTCGGGGCGGGGGCTTGGCAGTGGCGAATCGGGCGGCGACGGAGGTGGTAAATCGAGCCCGATTCGAGGCGGGCTACGGCGGTGGAGTCACGGAAACAGCGGCGAGGGTGGTTGGTGGCCGGATCTAGCGCGGGGCGACGACAGCGTGGTGCGGTGGGTGGGCAGGCGGTGGTGGGAGTGTGGCGGGCGGCGGGAGGAAGAAGACGCACGATGGGGAGAAAAGAAATAAACAACGGCTAGCACGCGACCAGCCCTTCTACATCACTTGGGTCAGGTGATGTATTTTTTTACATATACATCATTTGTTGGAGGTGGCTTTTTGGACCTCGAAGATGCAGAAGTTAGTTAGTTTTTCACCTACATCTTCTATTGGAGATGCTCTAAAGGCACAAGACACGATTTTACTTATATAGTACGCAGGTAAGTAGAGCACTTTTGTTTGCTGAGGCATCCGTCCTGACCGGTTTATAAATTGGCTCGTAAACATAAGATAATCTGTTATTTATTTATTTTATTAAGCGTTAATTAAAACATTAAGAGTTGCATGCAGTAAATTAATTGGGTTTTTTTTTGCAAGGGCAATAAATTGAGCTGTTAATTATTGACTGTGCAGCATGTGGTGGCAAGGGGCGTTGCAAGAGTGGTGCACGTCGTGTCGTTAGTGTCAAGGGGGAAAAAAATAAGCATAAATGGGCCAAAAAATGCCCTCCACAACCCCAAACCACCAGAGGCCACGAAATCATGGGAGCTTAGTAACGAGATAAATTCCAGAGAAATGAAAAAACTGCACGTGGAGAGAGAAAATTCCACCGTACGGCCGGTGCTTCAACTCTATATAGTGCTCCCGGCCGGAAAAGGCTACTCCCATCGCGCCCTGCTAAGCTGCCACTGACCATTGCATACACATCCTGATCCCAAGGCGACGATGGCTGGATGCGTGGCACTGGCGGCGGTCCTGCTGTGCGCGGCGGCCGCCATGGCCGCGGCACAGTCGGCGTCCAACGTGCGCGCCACCTACAACTTCTACAACTCGGAGAAGATCAACTGGGACCTCAACACCGCCAGCGCCTACTGCGCCACATGGGACGCCGGCATGTCCTTGGCCTGGCGCTCCAAGTATGGCTGGACTGCCTTTTGCGGGTAAGGACTAAGAAAAACCTTACTCTATTATTACATGAAGAACATCATGTTTACGTGTTGGCTAACGGGTTTATCGTCTGAATCTGGATATATAGGTGACCAACACGGCCGACCGGCGCACAGATTACGGTGAGGATCGTCGACCAGTGCAGCAACGGCGGCCTGGACCTGGACCACGACACGGTGTTCAGCAAGATCGACACCAATGGGCTGGGTATGCAGGAGGGCCACCTCACCGTCAACTACCAGTTCGTCGACTGTGGCGAGAACTAAGCAAGAATTGGTGCTCCAACGCAACGCTATGAAAAATAATAAGAAGCTTCTGCAAATCGTAATAAAGTGGAATAAATTGGACTGTGATGGATGGAACCAAGGTTTTAACCCCATAATCACAATCCTTATGTATGGATGTGTAGAACAGGAGAGGAGGAATAGACAGTTTGTATTCATCCACTGTGAGAGATATATACACTCATTACAAGGAGGGAGCCGCACTACTCTAACTGACTAGCTAACAGCCCTACAATCTAGCTCAGCCGATCGTGGGCAGTTGAAGCCCGAGCAATCACAGCGTCGCCGTTGGTGATACAAAGATTGGACCTGAACTCGGCAAATGCAGCGATGGGGAGCCCTTTGGTCATCACGTCGGCAACTTGTTGACTCGTGGGGACGTGAAGAACATGAGTTCGCCGAGGGTGACCTTCTCTCGAACAAAGTGAATGTCAAGTTCAATATGTTTGGTGCGGCGGTGATGCACAGGGTTCTGGGCGAGGTAGACGGTGGAGACGTTGTCGAAGTAGATGATCATGGCCTTGGGTAGGTCGGAGCCGAGCTCGTGGAGCAGCTGACACAGCCAGCAACATTCAGCCACGGCGTTGGCGACGGCACGGTACTCAGCCTCTGCACTGGAGCGAGAGACCGTGGCCTGGCGCTTCAACGACCAAGACACGAGCGAGCCGCCGAGGAAGATGCAGTAGCCTAACGTAGAGCGCCGTGTATCCGGGCAGCCCGCCCAGTTAGCGTCGCTGTAGGCGACAAGGTCGGTTGGAGAAGAGGCGGCAATTGTCAAGCCGTGAGTGGTGGTGCCATGGATATAGCGCAGGATGCGCTTGACCATAGCCCAATTCGGCTAGCGAGGCGCGTGCATGTGCAGGCAGACTTGCTGCACGGCATACGTGATGTCCGGATGCGTCAACGTAAGGTACTACAGGGCGCCAGTGATGCTGCGGTAGTGGGTGGCGTCGGAGATGAGCTCACCCTCGGAGGAAGATAGCTTGGCCTTGGTGTCCACCGGCGTGGGCGTGGGGTGGCAGTCGGTCATACCAGCGCGATCGAGGAGCTCGGCGGCATACTGGGCTTGGTTAAGGAAGAACCTAGCCGCCCAGCGTTGCACTTGAATCCCAAGGAAAAACTGCAACGGGCTGAGGTCTTTGAGCGCGACGGAGACGTGTAGCCCAAGCATGCGTGAGGCGTGCGTTATGGAGGGCTGGTGTAGACTGGTTCCAACAGGATGACTAGGACACGATTATAGACGAGTAACAATGATGTCTGTCTGTTGAATGTGGGATATTATGGAGTTCTGCTCTTCTTGGTCAGCATAAAAAAAATTCCAACTCGTTTCAGTAGTTTATAATGTCCACTTTGCAGTGCTTAATGATCTGGAGAGGTTAACTACGATAAAACATGATGTTCATTATTCCTAGAGAGGTGCAAATTAGTTCAGTTTCTAACATACTAATAATCGTGCACGTGCAATGCACATGTTGACTAATAGAGCAAAATTTAAAGTATTAAAGACATAAGAACTTTAGAGCATAAAATGTGTCCACTCATTTTAAAATAAATTCATACATGAGATCAAGGACATCTAAGGCTAAGGACAAATTCTAGAAAGTACAGTATTTATAAGTAGTAATTGTTAGACTAATAGTCATCCTGTATGTGCTTCTGTATAGTATGCCATGCGTAGAGCTTTGACCGTGCAGCAGTTTTGCTTGAGTAGTGCTGCACGTCATCCTGTTAGTGGCTCACCCACGATCTCGCTCGGCTGCGGCCAGCACCTTGTATAAACCTCACAGCCCCGGGCATAATCAATGTGTGTTGTGTCCATTCTCTCCCTCCTCCGTAACATGGTATCAGACGCCCCAGACCTGCTCAACCCTTTTGCGCAGGCTCCCGGTTCTGCTTCCGATCTGCTTCCGCTTCCGCCATGGATGACAACCCCGTCCTCTCTCCCCGCTCCTGTGTTGACGGTGAACCTGGTGTTCTCGATGCGGCCGCCGGCGTCCTCGATGCCGTGCCTCTTGAACAGGTTGCGCCCGTCGCCCCGCCCGTCGTCCAGCCGGTTGCTCCACCACCCTCTCCGTCTGTCCCCACTGCCGTCCTCCAAACCGCCGACATCCGCCGTCACGTCCCCGTTGTCCTGGACCTGCTCGCCGGCAACTACACGCAGTGGCGGCGCCACTTTGACATGGTGGTCGGCATGTTCGGCCTCGGCGCGCACGTCGACGCCGCGACGGCTCCTCGTCCCCGCGACCCTGAGTGGCAGATGGCCGATCACACCGTCGTGCATTGGTTGTACTCCACCATCTCTCCGGAGCTCCTGGAGGCCGTCATGCAGCCGGAGGACACGGCCCTGACCGTGTGGCGTGCCGTCGATGACATCTTCCGCAACAATCAGTTGTCGCGCCCGTCTACATCGACTCCGAGTACCACGCCGTCGTCCAGGATGACATGACCGTGATGCAATACTGCACCCGTCTCAAGAGCTTCACCGACCAGCTTCGCGACCTCGGCCAGCCGGTGAAGGATGCCCGTCAGGTCTTTCATCTCCTCCGCGGCCTCAACCGCCAGTATCACTCTGTGATCGCCCACATCACCTCCTAGGACCAGCTATTGTCCTTCCTTCAGGTGCGTTCGTTTGTCCTCTTGGAGGAACATCGCAGGGAGCAGACCGCTCGCCTGCAGTCCGCCCACACTCTCTGGGTTGGCCACGGTTCCTCGACTCCATCGGCCCCAACACCAGCTCCAGCTGATATGTCCATTTTGCATCATGCTTTTATATTGATATTTATCGCATTATGGGCTGTTATTTCACGTTATGTCACAATACTTATGGCTATTCTCTCTTATTTTACAAGGTTTACATGAAGGGGGAGAATGCCGGCAGCTGGAATTCTGGGCTGGAAAATGAGAAAATATTGGAGACCTATTCCGTGCAACTCCAAAAGTCCTGAAACTCCACGGAATATCTTAAAATAAATGAAGAAAAATCGTCGCCAAAGATGAAGGCCAAGGGGCCCACACCCTGCTCACGAGGGTGCCCCCCCGGGGGCGTGCCCCCCTACCTCGTGGGCCCCCTGGTGGCTCTCCAATGCCCATCTTCTCCTATATGAAGTCTTTCGATGAGAAAAAAACATTAAGCAACCTTTCGGGACGAGACTCCGCCGCCACAAGGCGGAACCTTGGCGGAACCAATCTAGCGCTCCTGCAGAGCTGTTCTGCCGGGGACACTTCCCTCCGGGAGGGGGAAATCATCGTCGTCATCATCACCAATGCTCCTCTCATCGGGAGAGGGCAATCTCCATCAACATCTTCCCCAGCACCATCTCATCTCCAAACCCTAGTTCATCTCTCTTATCCAATTCTTGTCTCCAAGTCCGGGATTGGTGCTAGTAGGTTGCTAGTAGTGTTGATTATCCTTGTAGTTGATGCTAGTTGGTTTATTTGGTGGAAGATCATATGTTCAAATCCTTTATGCATATTATTATCCCTCTGATTATGAACATGAATATGCTTTGTGAGTAGTTACGTTTGTTCCTGAGGACAAGGGAGAAGTCTTGCTATTAGTAGTCATTGTGAATTTGGTATTCGTTCGATATTTTGATGAGATGTATGTTGTTTAACCTCTAGTGGTGTTATGTGAACGTCGACTACATAACACTTCACCATTATTTGGGCCTAGAGGAAGGCATTGGGAAGTAATAAGTAGATGATGGGTTGCTAGAGTGACAGAAGCTTAAACCCTAGTTTATGCGTTGCTTCGTAAGGGGCTGATTTGGATCCATATATTTCATGCTATGGTTAGGTTTACCTTAATACTTTTATTGTAGTTGCGGATGATTGTAATAGAGGTTAATCATAAGTGGGATGTTTGTTCAAGTAAGAACAGCACCCAAGCACTGGTCCACCCACATATTAAATTATCAAAGTACCAAACGCGAATCATATGAACGTGATGAAAACTAGCTTGACGATATTCCCATGTGTCCTCGGGAGCGCTTTTTCTATTATAAGAGTTTGTACAGGCTTGTCCTTTGCTACAAAAAGGATTGGGCCACCTTGCTGCACTTTATTTGCTCTTGTTACTTGTTGCTCATTACAATTTATCTTATAACAAAACTATCTGTTACCACTTATTTCAGTACTTGTAGATAATACCTTGCTGAAAACCGCTTATCATTTCCTTCTGCTCCTCGTTGGGCTCGACACTCTTACTTATCGAAAGGACTACGATAGATCCCCTATACTTGTGGTTCATCAAGACTCTTTTCTGGCGCCGTTGCCGGGGAGTGTAGCGCCTTTGGTAAGTGGAATTTGGTAAGGAGAAATTTACATATTGTGCTGAAATTTTCTGTCATTTGTTATTATGGAAAGTAAGTCTTTGAGGGGCTTGTTCGGGGTATCTTCACCCCGTCCAGTAGAGCAAAGAGTTGCTCCTCAACCTACTGAACCTATTGAAAATGAAACTCCTTTTGAAGTTCCTTCAGGTATGATGGAAAAACTGCTAGCTAATACTTTTACAGAAGATGGAACAAAGCATCCTGATGAACATCTACTCTATGTGGATGAAGTTTGTGGATTATTTAAGCTTGCAGGTATACCCGATGATGTTGTTAAGAAGGTCTTCCCTTTATCTTTGAGGGAAGACGCATTGACATGGTATAGGCTATGTGATGATACGAGATCATGGAACTATAAAAGATTGAAATTGGAATTTCATCAAAAGTATTACCCTATGCATCTTGTTCATCGTGATCGCAGTTATATATATAATTTTTGGCCTCGCGAAGGAGGAAGCATCGCTCAAGCTTGGGGGAGGCTTAAATCAATGTTATATTCATGCCCCAATCATGAGCTCTCAAGAGTGACAATTCTTCAGAATTTTTATGCTCGGCTTTCTGATAACAATCGCACCATGCTCGATACTTCTTGTGTTGGCACTTTTATGATGAAGACTATTGAATTTAAATGGAATTTATTGGATAGAATTAAATGCAACTTTGAATATTGGGACCTCGGCGAAGGTAAGGAGTCAGGTATGACACCTAAGTTTGATTGTGTTAAATCTTTTATGGATACCGATATTTTCCGTAAGTTTAGCACTAAATATGGACTGGACTCTGAGATAGTAGCTTCTTTCCGTGAATCCTTTGCTACTTATGTTGATCTCCCTAAGGAGAAGTGGTTTAAATATCATCCTCCCATAGAAGTAAAAGTAGCTGCACCTATTAAAGTTGAAAAAAAGACTGTCACTTATAATGATCCTATTGTTCCTACCTCTTATGTTGAGAAACTACATTTCCCTGTTAGAGTAAAGGATCATGCTAAAGCTTCAACTATTGTTCGTAAAAGCAATATTAGAACTTATACACCTCCTGAGCAAGTCAAAGTAGAACCTAATATTGCTAATGTTAAAGACCTCTTGTCTGATAATATTGATGGGCATGTTATTCAATTCTGTGGTGAAACTGCTAGAATTGCTAAACCTTGTGCTAAAGATAAACATAGACCTGTGGTAGGCGTGCCTGTTATTTCTGTTAAAATAGGAGATCATTGTTATTATGGCTTATGTGATATGGGTGCTAGTGCTAGTGTTATACCCATTGACTTATATAAATAAATTATGCATGATATTGCACCTGCTGAGTTAGAAGATATTGATGTTACAATTAAACTTGCCAATAGAGATACTATATTTGCAATGGGAATTGTTAGAGATGTCAAAGTCTTGTGTGGAAAAACCAAATATCCCGCTGATTTTCTTGTTCTTGGTTCTCCACAAGATAGCTTTTGTCCCATTATATTTGGTAGACCCTTCTTGAATACTGTTAATGCTAGGATAGATTGCAAAAGGAATGTTGTTACTATTGGCTTGGATGATATGGTTCATGAGTTTAATTTCTCTAAATTTAGTAAACAACATCGTGAGGAAGAATTGCCTAGTAAGGATGAAATTATTGGTCTTGCTTCTATTGCCGTACCTCCTAGTGATCCTTTAGAACACTATTTGCTAGACCATGAAAATGATATGTTCATGAATGAAAGAAGGGAAATAGATGAAGTATTCTTTAAACATGAACCTATTCTGCAACACAATTTGCCTGTTGAAATCCTAGGGGATCCTCCTCCACCCAAGGGTGATACCGTGTTTGAGCTTAAACCGTTGCCTGATAATCTTAAATATGCTTATCTTGATGAAAAGAAAATATATCCTGTTATTATTAGTGCTAACCTTTCAGAGCATGAAGAAGAAAGATTATTGAAAACTCTGAAGAAGCACCGTGCCGCTATTGGATATACTCTTGATGATCTTAAGGGCATTAGTCCCACTCTATGTCAGCATAAAATAAATTTGGAAGCGGATGCTAAACCAGTTCGTGATCCTCAACGACGTCTGAATCCTAAAATGAAAGAAGTGGTAAGAAAAGAAATACTGAAGCTTGTGGAGGCAGGTATAATTTATCCCGTTGCTGATAGTCAGTGGGTAAGTCATGTCCATTGTGTCCCTAAGAAGGGAGGTATTACTGTTGTCCCTAATGATAAAGATGAATTGATTCCGCAAAGAATTATCATAGGTTATAGGATGGTAATTGATTTCCGCAATTAAATAAAGCTACTAAGAAAGATCATTACCCCTTAGCTTTTATTGATCAAATGCTAGAAAGATTATGCAAAGATATAGATTATTGCTTTCTAGATGGTTATTCTGGTTTCTCTCAAATACCTGTGTTGGGTAAAGATCAATCAGAGACTACTTTTACATGACCTTTTGGTACTTTTGCTTATAGACATATGCCTTTTGGTTTATATAATGCACCTGCTACCTTTCAAAGATGCATGATGGCTATATTCCCTGACTTTTGTGAAAAGATTTGTGAGGTCATCATGGACGACTTTTCTGTCTATGGTTCCTCTTTTGATGATTGCTTGAGCAATCTTGATCGAGTTTTGCAGAGATGTGAGGAAACTAATCTTGTCTTGAATTGGGAAAAGTGCTACTTTATGGTTAATGAAGGTATAGTCTTGGGGCACAAAGTTTCTGAAAGAGGTATTGAAGTTGATAAAGCCAAGGTTGATGCTATTGAAAAGATGCCATGTCCCAAGGACATCAAAGGTATAAGAAGTTTCCTTGGTCACGCCGGATTTTATAGGAGGTCCATTAAGGACTCCTCAGAAATTTCTCGGCCTCTGACTAATTTATTACAAAAAGATGTACCAGTTGTCTTTGATGATGATTGTGTAGAAGCGTTTGAAATACTCAAGAAAGCATTAGTCTCTGCACCTGTTGTTCAGCCACCTGATTGGAATTTACCCTTTGAAATTATGTGTGATGCTAGTGATTATGCTGTAGTTGCTGTTCTAGGGCAAAGAGTTGATAAGAAATTAAATGTTATCCATTATGCTAGTAAGACTCTAGACAATGCTCAAAGAAATTATGCTACTACCGAAAAGGAACTTTTAGCAGTTGTATTTGCTTTGATAAATTCAGACCCTATATTGTTGATTCTAAAGTAACTATTCACACTGATCATGCTGCTGTTAAATATCTTATGGAAAAGAAATATGCTAAACCTAGACTTATTAGATGGGTTCTCTTGCTGCAAGAATTTGATTTGCATATTGTTGATAGGAAAGGAGCTGAGAATCCCGTTGCAGATAACTTATCTAGGTTAGAGAATGTTCTTGATGACCCACTACCTATTGATGATAGCTTTCCTGATGAACAATTAAATGTCATAAGCACTTCTCGTAGCACTCCATGGTATGCTGATTATGCTAATTATATTGTTGCTAAATTTATACCACCTAGCTTCAGATACCAACAAAAGAAAAGGTTCTTTTATGATTTGCGACATTACTTTTGGGATGACCCACATCTTTATAAAGAAGGAGTAGATGGTGTTATTAGACGTTGTGTTCCTGAGCATGAACAGGAACAGATCCTACGCAAGTGTCACTCCGAAGCTTATGGAGGACAACACGCTGGAGATAGAACTGCACATAAGGTATTGCAATCCGGTTTTTATTGGCCTACTCTCTTCAAGGATGCCCATAAGTTTTTTTTTCTTGTGATGAATATTTGAATGTCAAAGAATTGGTAACATTAGTAGACATCAAGAAATGCCTATGAATTATTCACTTGCTATTGAACCATTTGATGTTTGGGGCTTTGATTATATGGGATCTTTTCCTGCCTCTAATGGATATACACATATTTTAGTTGCTGTTGATTACGTTACTAAGTGGGTAGAATCTATTCCAACTAGTAGTGCTGATCACAATATCTCTATTAAAATGCTTAAGGAAGTTATTTTTCGAAGGTTTGGAGTCCCTAGATATTTAATGACTGATGGTGGTTCACATTTTATTCATGGTGCTTTCCGTAAAATGCTTGCTAAATATGACGTTAATCATAGAATTGCATCTCCTTATCACCCACAGTCTAGTGGTCAAGTAGAATTGAGTAATAGAGAGCTCAAATTAATTTTGCAAAAGACTGTTAATAGGTCTAGAAAAGATTGGTCCAAGAAACTTGATGATGCATTATGGGCCTATAGAACTGCATATAAGAATCCTATGGGTATGTCTCCGTATAAAATGGTTTATGGAAAAGCATGTCACTTACCTCTCGAACTAAAACATAAGGCATATTGGGCTATTAAAGAGTTCAATTATGATTTTAAACTTGCCGGTGAGAAGAGGTTATTTGATATTAGCTCACTTGATGAATGGAGAACCCAAGATTATGAAAATGCCAAGTTGTTTAAAGAAAAAGTTAAAAGATGGCATGACAAAAGGATACAAAAGCGTGAGTTTAATGTAGGTGATTATGTATTGCTATACAACTCTCATTTAAGATTTTTTGCAGGAAAACTTCTCTCTAAATGGGAAGGTCCCTACATTATCGAGGAGGTGTATCGTTCCGGTGCCACAAAAAATCAACAACTTCGAAGGCACAAATCCGAAGGTGGTAAACGGTCAAAGAATCAAACATTATATCTCAGGTAATCCCATAAATGTTGAAACCAATATTATTGAAACCGTAACCCCGGAGGAATACATAAGGGACACTCTCCAGACCGTTTCAGACTCCGAAAAGGAATAGGTATGTGGTATGGTAAGTAAACCGACTCCAAAACAATTTTAAGGCAATATTTCTCCATTTTGGAATATTTAGAAAAATAGAAAAATAAGTGGAAGTCTGGGAAGGACACGAGGGCCCCACGAGGGTGGTGGGCGCGCCCTACCCCCCTGGGCGCGCCCCCTACCTCGTGAGCACCTCGTGTGCCCTCCGGACTCCGTTTTCTTGCACGATACGTATTTTGGTCGGTAAAAATTCATTATATATTCTCCCGAAGGTTTTGACTCCCGTATCACGCAATTAACCTCCGTTCTTGTTTCGAGCTGTTTTCTGTCAGGGTTGTCAAGGCCAGGCATCATGTCGTCCCCCTCCTCCAACAATGGTGACAAAGATGCTTGGCTAATGAAGATAGAGCTGAAGAGGGAAGAACCCATGGAGATCACCAAGGATGAAAGGATCAAGGAGGCCATGGAGGACCAAGCTCCGGCAGCAGAAGACACCCTCCAACTTGATCACAGCTTTCTCACCCCAACTGAAATCGAAGCTTTCACGATGATTGAGTTAGCTCGTATTCAAAACAAGTATCTCACAAGTGAAAATATTTTGTTGAAGGAGCATATTGTTGCACTCAAGGGCATTATCCGCAAATTGGAGGACCTCTTACGCTCGATGTGCGACTATCCAACACCTCCACCTTCACCGACAAAGAAGGAGACATAATCACATGGGTATGGGCACTCCCCTTGGCAACTGCCAAGCTTGGGGGAGGTGCCCCGGTATCGTATCACCATCACAACTCCTATCTTTACCGTTTTTCTTAGTTCGATCCTATTAGTAGTATCTTGATCTAGTAGAATAAAGGTTATGGCATGATCTAGTTTTGAGTTTTGCTTTATGATCCCTCTATGTAATCGAGTCCGTGAGCTATATATAATAAAGTTTAGTGTTGAGTCAAGGGCTTGATTGTTTTGCCATGATCTTGCGTGAATAAAAGAGAAAGAATAAAAAGAAACAAATAGTTCATATTGATCTTATTGAAAGTAATGACTTCACATAGAAAAAGTATGATGATTAAAAGTTGTTGGGAGTTGGAAAATATAGCTTTGGTCATCGTTGCAATTAATAGGAAGTAATAAGGAAAGAGAGGTTTCACATATAGATATATTATCATTGACATCTTTTATGATTGGGAGCACTCATTAAAATATTACATGCTAAAGAGTTGATGTTGGACAAGGAAGACAACATAATGAGTTATGTTTTCTTGTATCTGAGATAAAGTATGTTGTCATGGATCCTCTAACATGTTGAGCTTGCCTTTCCCCCTCATGCTAGCCAAATTCTCAGCACCAAGTAGAGATACTACTTGTGCTTCCAAATACCCCTAAACCAGCTTAGCCATGAGAGTCCACCATATCTACCTATGGATTGAGTAAGATCCTTCAAGTAAGTTGTCATCGGTGCAAGCAATAAAAATTGCTCTCTAATTATGCATGACTTATTAGTGCAGAGGAAATAAGCTTTGTACGAACTTGTTGTGGAAGTAATAAAAGCGACGGACTGCATAATAAAGTTCCACATACAAGGGGCAATATAAAGTGACGTTCTTTTGCGTTAAGATTTTGTGCATCCAACCATAAAAGCGCATGGCAACCTCTACTTCCCTCTGTGAAGGGCCTATCTTTTATTATTATCTTCTACCTTATGCAAGAGTCACGGTGATCTTCACCTTTCCTTTTCATTTTATCCTTTGGCAAGCCCAGCATGTTGGAAAGAACATGATATATATATATATATATATATATATATATATATATATATATATAATTGGATGTAGGGGAGCATGAACTGTTATTGTTGACATTACCCTTGAGGTAAAAGGTTGTGGGGCAAAACTATAAGCCCCTATCTTTCTCTGTGTCCGATTAAAACTCCGTAACCACAAGTATTGCGTGAGTGCTAGCAATTATGAAGGACTAAATGCTAGTTGAGTATGTGGACTTGCTTTTTAGCTCTGACATAGACTCTTTCCGATGTTATGATAAATTGCAATTGCTTCAATGACTGAGGTTATAATTTGTTGGTGCCTGAGGGGGTGTCCGGATAGCCGAACTATCATCATCGGCCGGACTCCAAGACTATGAAGATACAAGATTGAAGACTTTGTCCCGTGTCCGGATGGGACTTTCCTTGGCGTGGAAGGCAAGCTTGGCAATACGGATATGTAGATCTCCTACCATTGTAACCGAATCTGTGTAACCCTAGCCCTCTCCGGTGTCTATATAAACCGGAGGGTTTTAGTCCGTAGGACAGAAGAACAACAAACATACCATAGGCTAGCTTCTAGGGTTTAGCCTCCTTGATCTCGTGGTAGATCCACTCTTGTACTACCCATATCATCAATATCAATCAAGCAGGAGTAGGGTTTTACCTCCATCGAGAGGGCCCGAACCTGGGTAAAAACATCGTGTCCCTTGTCTCCTGTTACCATCCGCCTAGACGCACAGTTCGGGACCCCTACCCAAGATCCGCCGGTTTTGACACCGGCATTGGTGCTTTCATTGAGAGTTCCTCTGTGTCGTCACTGATAGGCTTGATGGCTCCTTCGATCATCAACAACGACGCGGTCTAGGGTGAGACTTTTCTCCTCGGACAGATCTTCGTATTCGGTGGCTTTGCACTGCGGGCCAACTCGCTTGGCCATCTGGAGCAGATCGAAAGCTACGCCCCTGGCCATTAGGTCAGATTTGGAAGTCTGAACTTCACGGCTGACATCCGCGGAGACTTGATCTTCGATGGATTCGAGTCACAGCCGAGCGCGCCGCACTGTCACGATGGGCATGATTTAGCTCTGCTGCCGGACAGTGCCCTGGAGGCCGCACATGAGTCCGCTCCGATCCTCAATTCCGAGCCGACTGCGCAGATCGAGGACGGGTGGCTAGACACCGCCTCGGGGGCTGCTACCTCTACGGCAATGGAGACGAATACTGACCTTGTCCCTTGTGAAGCTCGTGACTCCGAGGTGCCGGACTCCTCTCCGGACTCCGAACCTCCCGCGCCCCCTCCAATCGAATCCGATTGGGCACCGATCATGGAGTTCACCGCTGCGGACATCTTTCAACACTCACATTTCGGCGACATCCTGAATTTGCTAAAGTATCTCTCGTTATTAGGAGAGCCCTGGCCGAAGTGCGGTCAGGATGGTTGGGATGCGGACGACGAAGAAATTCAAAGCCCACGCACCACCCACTTTGTAGCCACTGTCGACGATCTAACCGACATGCTAGACTACGACTCCGAAGACATCGACGGTATGGACGACGATGCTGGAGACGACCAAGAACCAGCGCCTACGGGGCACTGGAAGACCACCTCGTCATACGACATATACATGGTGGACATCGCAAAGGATGGGAATGGCGAGGAAGCAGCGGAGGAAGATTCCTCCAAGAAACAGCCCAAGCGACAGCGTCAGCGGCGCCGCTCTAAATCCCGCCACAGCAAGAATGGAGATTCCGCCACCGGAGATAATAACACCCCATAGAGTGCCGAAGACAACCCCCTCCAGCAAGATTCAGCACATGAGGACGGAGAAGCCAGCCCTCAGGAGAGAGCGGCAGACGAAGAGGTAGAGGACGATAATTACATGCCTCCCTCTGGAGACGAGGCAAGCCTCGACGACGACGAATTCGTCGTGCCTGAGGATCCCGTCGAACAAGAGCGTTTTAAGCGCAGGCTTATGGCCACGGCAAACAGCCTAAAGAAAAAGCAGCAACAGCTTAGAGCTGATCAAGATCTGCTAGCCGACAGATGGACTGAAGTCCTTGCGGCCGAAGAGCATGAACTCGAACGCCCCTCCAAAAGCTACCCCAAACGCAAGTTGCTCCCCCGATTAGAGGAGGAGGCATATAAACCTGCATCACCAGCGCACAATACGGCTGACCGACCACCTCGTGGCCGCGACAGAGAGACCTCTAGGCCCTCCACCAGAACCATACCCCGGCATCACTCGAAAAGCACGAAGCCATGGGGGAATGCGCCGGACTTGCGAGACATATTGGAGGATAAGGAAAGACAATCAAGATCGATCTACGGATCGCGTGGGCGCCCCACGATGCGCGACGACTACCGTCGCACCGGATACAGCAACTCCGGCCGGGCCGAACACAATAGACAAAGCTCGCTTGAGCTACGTCGTGATATAGCCCAGTATAGAGGCGCCGCACACACACTATGCTTCACAGATTAAGTAATGGATCATCAAATCCCCGAAGGGTTCAAACCCGTGAATATTGAATCGTATGATGGCACAACAGACCCCGCGGTTTGGATCGAAGACTATCTTCTTCATATCCACATGGCCCGCGGTGACGATCTTCACGCCATCAAATATCTCCCACTCAAGCTTAAAGGACCAGCTCGACATTGGCTTAACAGCTTGCCAGCAGAATCAATTGGGTGTTGGGAGGACCTGTAAGCCGCATTTCTTGACAACTTCCAGGGCACATATGTGCGACCACCAGACGCCGATGACCTAAGCCACATAATTCAGCAGCCAGACGAATCGGCCAGACAATTCTGGACACGGTTCTTAACAAAGAAAAATCAAATCGTCGACTGTCCGGATGCATAGGCCCTCGCAGCCTTCAAACATAACATCCGCGACGAGTGGCTTGCCCGGCACCTAGGACAGGAAAAGCCGAAATCCATGGCAGCCCTCACATCACTCTTGACCCGCTTTTGCGCGGGAGAGGACAGCTGGCTAGCCCGCAGTAACAACCTCAGTAAAAATTCTGGCAGTCCGGATACCAAGGACCGCAATGGCAGGTCGCGTCGCAACAAGAACAAACGCCGCGTTAACGGCGATAACACTGATGATATGGCAGTCAACACCGGATTCATAGGCTCCAAACCCGGTCAGTGGAAAAAGCCAATTTGGACCAATGAAAAGGGGCTGCATAGCGATGACGAGGAAGAGACCCGGCCACCGAACAATAGAGGACAGAAGGGTTTCCCCCCACAAGTGCGGACGGTGAACATGATATACGCAACGCACATACCCAAAAGGGAGAGGAAGCGTGCACTCAGGGACGTATACGCGATGGAGCCAGTCGCCCCAAAGTTCAATCCATGGTCCTCTTGCGCGATCACTTCTGATCGAAGGGACCACCCCACCAGCATCCGCCATGGCGGATTTGCCGCATTGGTCTTAGACCCAATCGTCGATGGGTTTCACCTCACTAGAGTCCTGATGGACGGCGGTAGCAGCCTGAACCTGCTTTACCAGGATACAGTGCGCAAGATGGGCATAGACCCCTCAAGGATTAAACCAACAAAGACGACCTTCAAAGGCGTCATACCAGGTGTAGAGGCCAATTGTACAGGCTCAGTTACACTGGAAGTGGTCTTCGGATCCCCGGATAACTTTCGAAGCGAGGAGTTAATCTTCGACATAGTTCCGTTCCGCGGCGGCTATCATGCTCTGCTCGGACGGACCGCGTTTGCAAAGTTCAACACGGTGCCACACTACGCATACCTTAAGCTCAAGATGCCAGGCCCTCGAGGAGTCATCACGGTCAACAGAAACACTGAACGCTCCTTCCGAACGGAGGAACACACAGCGGCTCTCGCGGCAGAAGTACAGAGCAGCCTCTTAAGGCAATCCTCGAGTCCAGCCGTTAAGCGGCCGGACACTGCTAAACGCGCCCGGAGTAACCTAAAACAAGACCACCTGGCACGTACCGAGCACGCGTAGTAGTACGGCCCCAACCCCGGCCCTTGCACAATATCAAGACTGGTCCTTCGCGTACATCATTTTGCTCTGTAGATACCATGGGCATAGGGGGAGGAGCACAACCACGACAGACCCAGAGTGCGGCTCAACCACACCAGGGGCTCTCAAGTGTGTCATCTTTTTTTTCTTTTTTTCTTTTTTTTCTCATCCACAGGACTCCATTTACCAGAGGCCCTGTCCGGCAGCAGACCTGCCGAACTCACGATGCAACAGCCAGGGAAGGAGAAAGGCTACGACGAGTATCCAGGTGGTCTTCATTACGAGCATTAAAACTATTTTATACACCATTCCGCAGCCTACCCCTGGAGGGGGACATGTTTAATATTCCCATCCCTTGCTTACCGCACTATTTGTATCGTTCTGCATTCATGACAGTATTTCTTGAATAAACAATGCATCACTTTTTTGCTTATAATTGCATTTCTCTCTTATACATATGTTCATTTACGACATGTTGCATCCGTACACTTTGGTACGGCTAAATACACCAGGGGCTTAAGTTCCCCGCATTATGGTGTGATAAGTCCGAACACTTTCACAAGTGCGGCACCCCGAACTTATAGCATTATATGCATCGGCTCCGAATCATGTCTTGGGTCAATAGTTGGGTTTGCCCGGCTCCCATGTTTTGGTACCTTACGTTCCGTTGTATCGGCTAAGGTAGCACTGGGAGAACCACTGCGATTGCGCCCCGGCTGAGCTGGGCGAGCACCTCAGTGGAGAAAGCTAAAACTGACCGTCATGATACGGCGAGAGCTGGTCGCTGTTCGAGAGGTTTTTTTGAGTCCTTAAAGACTTATGCCGCTTAGAGCGAGGAACCAGCTTTGTCCGGCCCAAGCGTGGATAGCGCCCCGAACTCGGTCTTCCGAACACTAGGGGCTTTGCCGAAATTTAAAATTATAGAATTCTATGGCTAAGTGAGAGTGTTCAAGCATTATAAGTCCGGTTGCCTCGTTCGTTGTGTTGAGCGCCGCCCTAGATGGACCCAAAATGGGAACAAGAGTGCTTAAGTTTATCCTGAACACCCCAGCACTCGTGGCATGGGGGCCGAAGCCGACGACTTGCCATCTCTCAGATTTGATAAACGGCCGCACAGAAGGTAATATTTTAAATTAACAAGCGTTGCTTAGCGCATATGAACAAAGTTTTTAGTGCACAGGATAACAAAATGCGAGTCTACTCAAATATTACATCTTTGGAGCACTCACCCGCAATCATGCGGGCACCCTTTAGGGCACTCTTATAATACATCTCGGGTGTGCGATACTCCTTGCCCGCTGGTGCCGCGTCCGTCACAAGCTTCTCAGTGTCCATCCTGCCCCGGTGCACCTTTGCACGGGCAAGGGCCCGACGGGCACCTTCAATACATGCGGAGTGCTTGACGAGTTCAACCCAGGGACACGCATCCACCAGCCGCCGCACCAGGCCGAAGTAGCTCCCAGGCATGGCCTCCTTGGGCCACAGCCGAACTATGAGGCCCTTCATGGCCTGTTCGGCCACCTTGTGGAGCTCGACCAGCTGCTTCAGCTGGTCGCTAAGGGGCACCGGATGGCCGGCCTCAGCATACTGAGACCAGAAGACCTTCTCCGTCGAGCTCCCCTCCTCGGCCCGGTAGAAAGCGGCAGGATCTGACACGCTGCACGGCAGATCTGCGAACGCTCCTGGAGAGCTCCGAATTCGGGTAAGTAATAGGTAATTCACATTCACATGCTTGCTTTGCATGAAAAATGCCTTACCTGCCGCTATTTTCTTTAAATCCTCGATTTCCTAGAGGGCCTTGTGGGCGTCGGCCTTAGCGGCTTTGGCACTCTCAAGAGCCGACGCAAGCTCGGACTCTCGAGTCTTCGAGTCACGCTCCAAACTCTCGTGCTTTTCCACGAGAGCCTGGAGCTCTTGCTGTACCGCCGCCACCCGCGCCTCCTGCTTCTCTCGCTCGGCTTGTTCCGCGGCCGCATTGCGTTCGGCCGCGGACACCTCCTCCTTCAGGGTCGCCACCTCGTTTGTGTCCCCTGTAGTACATACGTTATCCTCGTTATTCCTCTTGCAAACAAATCCTTTTCTGTAAGGTACAACTTTAATACGGTGTTACTCACCCTCCTTGTCCTCGAGCTCCTTCTTGGCACGGCCGAGATCGCTCTCGGACCGCTCGAGGCTCTGCTTCAAGGTATTGACCTCCGCAGTCAGTGCGGCAGAGGTCAGCAGCGCAGCCTGCAAACCCAAATTGACATATTTTTTAGACTCCTGCGTATATATTTTTAGATCCTCAGTCCGGCTTTTGTTTCCGAACATCGAACCGAGCATCAGGGGCTACTCTCTATGCGGTATTATATTACATATCTTAAAATTCTTACCTCAAAGCCTGTTAGAAGGCTGCTTCAGGCTTCGGTCAGCCCGCTCTTGGCGAGCTGAACCTTCTGAATCACCACACTCATGACAGTGCGGTGTTCTTCTTCGATGGAAGCACCATTGAGCGCCTCCAGCAAGTTATCCGGCACCTCCGGATGGAAGGAGGCCGCCGGTGTCACAGTCTTGCCCTTCTTACGAAGGGGCCGGTCGCCGGACTCCGGAACCACTGCAGGTTCTGGTGCGGAGTCCGGCGCAAAGTCCGGGAGGTTGCCCTGCGTCACCTCCGGGGCCTCCTCCTCCTGGTGGGTCCCTTCCTGGGATCCCACCTCGACGTCGTCAGCGTCACGAGGGGTGGAGGCGGTCGGAAGAGAATCCATATCCGACGTGCCCAAGGACCCGCTCGACGAAGCGGGAAGATCGTCCTTGGCCGGACTACAGGTTGTATGCGGCATTAGAAAGACACCATGTGGCGAAAAGAAAAATTATAAATCATCCAGGAGTCCGGATACTTACGATCTTGCCAGGGGCTTGCCCCTTGAGGGCCACTCCTCGTCGCTATCGCCGACGTTGGCAGAGCAGTCCGGGGGAAGGGTCCTTCCCTTCTTGGACCCTTCGGCCTCCCTCGTTGGGGAGGCCTTCCTCTTCTTCTCTCCCCCCACTGGGGGAGAGGCCTCTTTCTTATCCTCCTCGTCCTCGTGGGAGGAGTCTGCCTCAGAGTCATCGGACGATGAGTCCGATACCACCTGACGCTGGGAACTCCTTCGGGTTCCCGTGGCCTTCTTCTTGGCCTTCTTCTCCGGCACCACATAAAGTGCCGGGACCAGCAGCCCCGTCAAACGGGTGTCCGCTGGGTCTTTTGGAAGGGGAGCCGAACAGTTAACCTGTCCGAACGTCTTCTGCCAGTCCTGTTAAAGGTATTCTGAGTTTAGATCCCGCATAGAGTCAAACTATGAAAAGCAAGTGTCCCATAAAGGATAACATGGCTTACCTCGCCAGCTGGACGCTGCGTGCTGAATCCGCGATCTTCGGTAGTAGATGCGGGAGCTTCGGCGCCCTTGAACAGCACCCTCCAGGCAGCTTCGTACGTAGTGTCGAAGAGCCCGCTCAAAGTCCGGTGCTGTGCCGGATCATACTCCCACAAATTGAAGTCCCGTTGCTGGCAGGGGAGAATCCGGCGGACGAGCATGACCTGGATCACATTGACAAGCTTGAGCTTCTTGTTCACCAGGGTCTGGAGATAGGACTGGAGTCCGGTCAGCTCTTCCGAACTACCCCATAGCAAGCCCTTCTCTTTCCAGGAGGTGAGCTGCATGGGAATGCCAGATCTGAATTCGGGGGGCACTGCCCATTTAGGGTCACGCGGCTCGGTGATGTAGAACCACCCTGATTGCCACCCTTTGATGGATTCCACAAAGGCGCACTCGAGCCAAGTGACGTTGGGCATTTTGCCCACCATGGCGCCTCCGCACTCCGCCTGGCTGCCCTTCACAATCTTTGGCTTGACATTGAAGGTCTTTAGCCACAAGCCGAAGTGGGGCTGGATGCAGAGGAAGGCCTCACACATGATGATAAACGCCGAGATATTGAGGATGAAATTCGGGGCCAGATCGTGGAAATCCAGGCCGTAGTAGAACATGAGCCCCTGGACAAAGGGGTGGAGTGGGAAGCCCAGTCCGTGGAGGAAGTGGGGAAGGAATACGACCCTCTCATGGGGCCTGGGGGTGGGGATGAGCTGCCCCTCGTCGAGGAGCCGATGCGCGATGTCGCTGGACAGATATCCGGCGCTGCGCAACTTCTCAATGTGCCCCTCCGTAACGGAGGAGGCCATCCACTTGACTCCCACTCCGGACATGGTTGGAGAAGGTTGAGGTGAGATGTGCGGACTTGGGTGCTGGAGCTCGAGTGCGCGGAGATGGATAAGCAAAGGAGGAAGAAGGCGTAGGTAAAAGAGGCGGATCCTTATCCCCTTATATATGGGCGGACGAAAACTATGCGTCCCCACCGGCCTGGTAAAACTCGCTTATCTCCCAAGCGCCACAATCAATGGCGCGGTTGGGTTACCCACGTCCGTATTGATGGGAATCCCGGAATAAGGGGAACACGATCTCTGCTTCGACAAGACATGCCAAGGAAACCGCTTCGCTAAACGCGCTGAGGTGGTATAATAAAAATGATTCGAGTAAAGGCTTGGTAGTGGTGTGACGTCACACCACAAAAAACGTCAGCAGATTGAACTTGTGTAAATATTATTCTCTCTACGGTGGTATGTGGAATTTATTTTATAGAGCCGAACACTGTCCAGGTGTTCACTATCTTCTATGAATTATTCGGAGGGGGAACCCGCCTTGCAATGCCGAAGACAATATGCGCGCCGGACTCGTCGCCATTGAAGCCTGGTTCAGGGGCTACTGAGGGAGTCCTGGACTAGGGGGTGTCCGGATAGCCGAACTATCATCATTGGCCGGACTCCAAGACTATGAAGATACAAGATTGAAGACTTCGTCCCGTGTCCGGATGGGACTTTCCTTGGCGTGGAAGGCAAGCTTGGCAATACGGATATGTAGATCTCCTACCATTGTAACCGACTCTGTGTAACCCTAGCCCTCTCCTGTGTCTATATAAACTGGAGGGTTTTAGTCCGTAAGACAAAAGAACAACAATCATACCATAGGCTAGCTTCTAGGGTTTAGCCTCCTTGATCTCGTGGTAGATCCACTCTTGTACTACCCATATCATCAATATCAATCAAGCAGGAGTAGGGTTTTACCTCCATCGAGAGGGCCCGAACCTGGGTAAAAACATCGTGTCCCTTGTCTCCTATTACCATCCGCCTAGACGCACAGTTCGGGACCCCCTACCCGAGATCCGCCAGTTTTGACACTGACAGTGTCCAATAAGGTTTCTGATTCATACTTTTGCATGTGAAAAGACCATCACTTGAACATAAGTAATCATATGACAAAATCTATATATGTTGCTGTTATGAGAATAATCATGATGCCTTCATGTCCGTATTTTATTTTTTATCGACGCCTCTACCTCTAAACATCAGGACATATTTGTTGTTATCGGCTTTTCGCTTGAGGACAACCGAGGTCTAAGCTTGGGGGAGTTGATACGTCCATTTTGCATCATGCTTTTATATCGATATTTATCGCATTATGGGCTGTTATTTCACGTTATGTCGCAATACTTATGGCTATTCTCTCTTATTTTACAAGGTTTACATGAAGAGGGAGAATGCCGGCAGCTGGAATTCTGGGCTGGAAAAGGAGCAAATATTGGAGACCTATTCTATGCAACTCCAAAAGTCCTGAAACTCCACGGAATATCTTAAAATAAATAAAGAAAAATCGTCGCCAAAGATGAAGGCCAGGGGGCCCACACCCTGCTCACGAGGGTGGGGGGCGCCCCCCTGGGGCGTGCCCCCTACCTCGTGGGCCCCCTGGTGGCTCTCCAATGCCCATCTTCTCCTATATGAAGTCTTTCGATGAGAAAAAAACATTAAGCAACCTTTCGGGACGAAACTCCGCCGCCACGAGGCGAAACCTTGGCGGAACCAATCTAGCGCTCCGGCAGAGCTGTTCTGCCGGGGACACTTCCCTCCGGGAGGGGCAAATCATCGTCGTCATCATCACCAACGCTCCTCCCATCGGGAGAGGGCAATCTCCATCAACATCTTCCCCAGCACCATCTCATCTCCAAACCCTAGTTCATCTCTTGTATCCAATTCTTGTCTCCAAGTCCGTGATTGGTGCTAGTAGGTTGCTAGTAGTGTTGATTACTCCTTGTAGTTGATGCTAGTTGGTTTATTTTGTGGAAGATCATATGTTCAGATCCTTTATGCATATTATTATCCCTCTGATTATGAACATGAATATGCTTTGTGAGTAGTTACATTTGTTCCTGAGGACAAGGGAGAAGTCTTGCTATTAGTAGTCATGTGAATTTGGTATTCGTTCGATATTTTAATGAGATGTATGTTGTTTAACCTTTAGTGGTGTTATGTGAACGTCGACTACATAACACTTCACCATTATTTGGGCCTAGAGGAAGGCATTGGGAAGTAATAAGTAGATGATGGGTTGCTAGAGTGACAGAAGCTTAAACCCTAGTTTATGCGTTGCTTCGTAAGGGGCTGATTTGGATCCATATGTTTCATGCTATGGTTAGGTTTACCTTAATACTTTTGTTGTAGTTGTGGATGCTTGCAATAGAGGTTAATCATAAGTGGGATGCTTGTTCAACTAAGAACAACACCCAAGCACCGGTCCACACACATATCAAATTATCAAAGTACCGAACGCGAATCATATGAACGTGATGAAAACTAGCTTGACGATATTCCCATGTGTCCCCGGGAGCGCTTTTCCTATTATAAGAGTTTGTCCAGGCTTGTCCTTTGCTAAAAAAAGGATTGGGCCACCTTGCTGCACTTTATTTACTCTTGTTACTTGTTGCTCGTTACAATTTATCTTATCACAAAACTATCTGTTACCACTTATTTCAGTACTTGCAGAGAATACCTTGCTTAAAACCGCTTATCATTTCCTTCTGCTCCTCGTTGGGTTCGACACTCTTACTTACCGAAAGGACTACGATAGATCCCCTATACTTGTGGGTCATCACCAGCCCAGCCTCCTCCCGGCAACGACAACACCGCGCGTGGGGGTGGGCGTGGTCGCTACCGCGGTCGTGGCAACGATGGCGCGCCTGCTTCACCTGCTCCACCGACGCCCCACGCGTCGGTCTGTCCCGCCCCCGCACCGGGCGCCAACTCTTGGACGAGCCTCGTCCAAGCCTGGCCGGTGTAGTGGCGCGCCCCAGGCACTTGCGTTCTTGGACCACGCATGGGCATGCCGCACCAGCAGTCCATGTTCGCCGCCCCCTACGGCTACGATGCTCCGGGTGGCTCACCTCCTGGCTATGGTGCCCCCGGCGGCCCACCTCCAGGCTACGGACCGCCTGCCTCCTACGGGTCGCTAGGCGCTAGCTCGTCGACCGCACCACCGGCGATGTGGGACATGCAGCCTCTACAGGCGGCTCTCCACAGCACCACGGCGGGACCTTCCTCTTCGGGCACCTCCAGCGAGTGGTATCTCAACTCTGGCGCCTCCACGCACATGTCTTCGAACCCTGGTAACCTCCATTCCCTTCGTCCTTTCCACTCACCGTCCCAGATCATCATGGGCAGTGGTGCTCATCTTCCCATCACCCATGTCGGCGATGGTGCTATCATTGAGGGGACCTCGCCCGTCCAGCTGCGCAATGTTCTGGTCTCACCATCTCTTATTACAAACTTGCTCTCTGTTCGTCAAATTTGTCGTGATAATCCTGTCTCTGTCGAGTTTGACAAGTTTGATTTCTCTGTCAAGGATCTTCGAACCAAGGTGGTGATCCTCCGCTGTGATTCGGACGGTGATCTCTATCCCGTTCGGCGCCCCTCGCTTCGTCCCCGCCATGTCTTCACCGGCCTCGCCGCTTCCAGTTTGTGGCATCAGCGTCTCGGGCATGCCTCGCTTCGCTCCACCACCGATCACCACGCTGTTGGCTTCATCAAGTCTACACCACACTCGTGTCACACCTGTCGTATGGGCAAGCATGCCCGTCTACCTTTTATCCACTCTACTAGCACTAGCATGTTTCCCTTTCATGTTTTGCATCTTGATGTATGGACATCTCCGGATGTAAGCATCTCACGTTATGAATTCTACTTGGTTGTGCTAGATGATTACACTCATTACGTCTGGACCTTCCCGCTTAAATGCAAATCTGATGTGTTCCCGGTTCTGCTGGACTTCTATGCCTATGTCAAAACCCAGTTCCAACTTCCTATCCTCTCGCTACAAACAGACAATGGGCGTGAATTAGACAGCGCTGCCGTTCTCTCCTTCCTCGCTCACCACGGCACAGACCTCCACCTCTCTTGCCCATACACTAGCCAGCAAAACGGGAAAGCCGAGCGCACCTTGCATTCGCTCAACGACTGTGTTCGTGCTCTTCTGTTCCATGCATCCATGCCCGCTCTGTTTTGGGCTGAAGCCGTCAACACTGCCACTTACTTGCTCAACCGACGGCCATGCCGTGCCACGACACCAGGCACCCCCCACGAGCTCCTCCTCGGTGCTCCTCCTAACTACTCTCTTCTTTGCATCTTCGGGTGCTTGTACTATGTAAGTGCATCTAGGGTGTCAGGACCCCGATTCCAAGTCACATCGATCTAGCCGGTAACACCTCATATCAGTTTGCGGCCTCACGCACGGTATTCCCACAGGTGTCGCCTTACCATGGCCGGGGACCGTTTGCGCCTTTTGGCTCACGTATATGATAGTGTCGCTAGCATCCATATGACAGAGAACCCGGGCCGATATGGCTAGTCGTGAACCCAAAGCGGCACTAACCCATGGGGACAGGCATACATGAATCAACTTCGAGCATGTCGGTCAGCAGCGTGTGAATCCGGGCTGTAGCACTGGGCTAACTGGACTCTGGGAACCCGGGCTGTAGCAGGTTAGGCAGGACTTCGGATGTCACCGTGTGACATTTCCCTGAAGGGAAAGACACAGGAACGAAGTGAAAAACATGCCGGCCAGTCAAGCGTCCTGAGCAGTAGTGCTGGGCTAGCAGGACTCCGGTGAACCGAGCTGTAGCGGACTACTATGGCTCATGGAAGCACAAGACTACATTTCCCCATAAGAGAGGCTACCAAGGATAAACAACTAGGTTGTCGGATCCCACACATACCAAGCATTTCAATCATACACACAATATGCTCGATATGTGTAAATACAACATGGCATCACAACATAACTCTACGACTCAAGTATTTATTCATTAGGCTCCGAGGAGCGAGATATTACAAACATGGGTCTCATGACCCAACATTCAGAGCATACAAATGAAAGCACATGCGGAAGCTAAAACGTGTCTGAGTACAAACATCTACAAATGAAAAAGGCTTAGAAGCCGGACTATCTACCAGATACTGCCGAGGGCACAAGATCGTAGCTGAGGTATCAAGCTAAACGTCATAGTCCACACAGAACTACTAGGGAGACTGACGTCTCTCTGCAAAACATAAAATCAGCAAACGTGAGTACAAATGTACCCAGCAAGACTTACATCAGAACTAACTACATATGCATCAGTATCAACAAAGGGGGGTGGTGGAGTTTAACTGCAGCAAGCCACCTTTGACTCGGTGGCTATCCTAACTACGACTGCAAGTAACTCTTTTTAGGTGGCGCACATGAGTCCACATATTCACCATATCAATACACCACTATGGATCCACTCCCGTCTCCCTACGAGAATGCCATCCATAGCACTCACGCTTATCTTGCGTATTTTAGAGTATCCACTTTCACTTGTCTATGAACTGTACAGGCAACCCAGAAGTCCTTTAACGCGGACACGGCTATTCGAATAGATGATGATAACCCTGCAGGGGTGTACTTCTTCATACACGCTCTCACCACTTATCGCCGTTTACACGACATGTACTCGGCAACCTTCAAACGGAAGCCCAGCGAGGGTGTCGGCCACGACCTACCTAAACACTCAAGTCTCTAGTCCAGGTTATCGCCTATTCAGGTTCCATCTACAGGGAGTCCGGCCGAGGTTTCCACATACGGCCCCGAACGATGTGTACAGGGTTCTGCGACACCAAACGGGCGCCTGGCGTACCCGACCACGTGCCTACCGCATCACAGCCCACCCCTCGAGTCAGCACTGCCCACGGCCTCCAGCATACTACAAACACTAGAAACTACTTGCAACTCCTAGACAGAGGACAAGGGTGGTTAAGAAGTCGAGAGGGGCACTTAAGCATTCCAATGCGTGGTAGTAACTGGTCATGGATCACAAACACAGAACTCAGTTCCTGAGGATGGCTTCAATGAGACAACCCACCATGTACTCCTACATGGCCTCTCACCGATACCTTTACCAAATCGTGTTCACACACTTAGCTCTCAACAGTAGGACATGTTCACACACCTCCCATTCATCCCCGATGAATCAGACCTGACTCAACTCTATGCAGTAGCAGGAATGACAAACAAGCATGAATGAGTAGGCACATCAGGGCTCAAACAACTCCTACTCATGCTAGTGGGTTTCATCTATTTACTGTGGCAATGACAGGTCATGCAGAGGAAAGGGGTTCAGCTACCGCAGCATGTAACAGTTGAAATGGTGTTGTCCTAATGTAGTAAAAGAGAGCAGGAGCGAGAGAGTGGGATTGTATCGAAATGAACAAGGGGGCTTTGCTTTCCTGGCACTTCTGAAGATAGTATAGCTCTTCATCGGTGTCATCGAACTCATCGTCGGTACGTCGTTTACTTAGAGGGGACAAACACCGGCAACAGAGAAGGAACACAATCAATGCAATGCAACAATATGATGGTGAGTGTGACATGGCAATATGTTGTGGTTTGAGCTAATGCAACTAGCAACCAGATTAAATGAAGTTGGTTTGAATCCAAGATTCAAATTCAAACTCCATATGTGGATATTTAAATGCCATTAATATGATTTGTGCTAAATAGTAGCTATAAGTTGTTCTAACATGCATAAAATGGTACATATGGATAGATTGGATTTTTCTGATCATTTTTCATATATAATTTATTTCATTTGGAGTTACGGTTGATTTCCTATGAATTTTAGAAGTTTATACTAATTTCTGGAATTTTCTGAATTATTTTAAAACCCAAAAGTCAATTACTGCATCAGCACTGTGTCATGCCTGGGTCAGCAGGTCAACAGCGCTGACCCAGGTCAACCTTGACCAGTGGGTCCCGCATGTCAGTGTAACAGCGTCAGCAGCAGAGGCTGACCAGTGGGTCAGTCAATGCTGAGGTGGCAAGGTCAAACAGACCGGTGGGGCCATGGGCATTAGCTTAAATTAAACAGGGAATAACCCTGTGGTTAATTAACGGGTGGGGCCCGTCTATCAATGACGCTAGGGGTTAAGTAATCGGTGGTTAGTGCTAATTAAGCCTGGGCCATGTCATCTAATCCGGCGACTAATCGCCGGCGGTAAGCAGACGCGGCGGCGCTCCTCGTCCGGCCATCTCCGGCGTCGGATGGACGAGCAGCTGGGCGCGCTAGAAAGCCCGCGATGCGGCGTGTCCAGTGGTGGCCGCGGTGTGTGCTGGGGCAGCGTGTAGCGGCGGTGGCGGCGAGTCGGGTGGCGGCCGGAGCTCGGGTGCTCGCGGGTTTAGCGCTAGCGTGCAAGTTAGAGCGTGGGGAGTAATGGGGAAGACGGAGGAGCTCACTGGGATTCCAACGGAGGACTCAACGGGCTCGGGGAGGCGCCATGGACGACGGACGGGCGCCGGCGATCTCCGACGACAAAGGAGGAAGAAGACGAGGTAGCCGGTGATGCGGGGCATCCGGTGTCGCGTGGCTCGTCGTAGATGATGAAGACCACCCTGCGGTTCTCCTGGGCAGGTCGGTGCGGCGAGGGAAGCTCGGCGGGCGCGACTATGGCAAGCGGCGGCAACGGCGGCGCTCGAGAAGAGAGGGTGAGGGAGCCAGAGGAGGGGATGAGCATGGGGAGAGTGAGAGAGCGGCGAGGGGGCCGCGTGGCGTCTCCAGGGGGTCGAGGAAGCGAGCAGGGAGGCAGAAGGAGGTGGAAGCAGGAGGTGGCCGCGGCTCGGCTATGCGCGCGCCACGCACGATGCCAGAAGGCATGGAGAAGATGACGTACAAGGAGGTGGGCTGGGCTGGCCAACCAGGCCGGCCAGGTGGGCTTTGGTGGGCGCCAGGTAAGTTCCAGGTGAGCCTCTGTTCTTTTCCAATTTTTATTTCTCTTTTCTATTTTCTGTATTTGTGTTTGGCTTTATTAAAAATACTTAGGCACACTCAAAAATCACCAAACTGCTCATGGCCAGTGCTTGGAATATATCCAACATGGAACATTTCAGTTTAGGATTATTTGGACATTTTAAATATTGTATAGTATTTAAGTGGCCAAATTCAAATGGAGTATGATTTAATTCAGAGCCCAAATATGTCATGGAAAAATGTGCGTCACCTCTGGCTACTGTTTACAGTATTTTCGATAAATGATGAACTTTTTTTAAAGCCATTTGGACTTACTGAAAATATTTTAGGTGAACCTAGTGAATTCCTTTAATGCCAGGGTTTGGGCAATCCCCATTTCAACTTTAATTGAAAAATTAACATGATGCACACAAGAAGGGCTAGCCATAGTGCATACTAGAACTAGGGATGTGACAACTCACCCCTACTAAACAAGAATCTCGCCCCGAGATTCAAGTCGTGAGGTAAAAAGACAGAGCGACACAAGCTAACACAATCTTCATGATCTAGATGTCCTTCTCGAGGATGTTGATTCATTGCTTCATATTGACCTTGATGTCTTTGCTTTCGAGATCTTCATCCAACACGATAACGACAGAAGGAAACTCTACAGGAAATGATTTCCTCGAAGAACGAGCACTCAAGATCAACTCATGGAGTGAGACATTAGAACATCTCTTGAGCTAAAACATGACACAAATTAGGAGTGATGGAAGAGGTAGATGACAAGGTTCTACTGGGTAGGCAAAAATCCCACACTGAAGAGGGTGGTGCATGATCTCAAGATAGCGATGGAATAAATGGCATGATTCCATAATGGGGCACCTTAGGGCAGGTGACTCGTAGAATTATCCCCTTAAGTGGCAAAAAGAATTACTTTTGATCCATAGATCATTGAAACTCTTCATACCAGCCTGAGGAAATTCACAATTGATCGTTTGAACGAAGTCAAAGAATGGCATACTTAGACCAGAATGGATGATTTTTGCTTATCATCAGAAATGGATGGGACCCATGGTAGGTCCACTTTTGAAGATGAACCTAGAAATCAATTACTGAGAGGGGCAACCCATGGGAGATTGGCACAATGGCGGTGCAAGCTAGGAACAAGATGCAAATGTTGGGAATGTTCCAACCATCATATCTGCCTGAGATTCAGATCCGATTGGTGATAGGATACTTCAGACTCAGCATGTCCGAAAAGAAAGGTTCCAACACAAATCGACGAGATGACGTTGCGAGATTCTCGGGATATGAACTACGATAGCAAGCTCCAAAACATGAGCTGGTTCTGCTATATACATGTGAGCATGTTGTCCAAGACAAGAATGACCACATAGTAGTCTTATAATAAAACACTATCGAGTTCTGGTCGGGAACCATCATCAAGGATTTCGAAGTCTTTACGCAAGTCCATGGATTAGATCCCAAGCATAGACTTATTTTCCTTGAACAAGTCAATCAGTGGCTTGGTGTGCTAGGGAATACATATGCAGTGGAGGTAATTAATCTACCAAACCATAGAATACATTCGCACATGCATAACTGACTTGGGATGGTGCCAGAGGAAACAAAAACAATCTTTCTCGAACTCACGGCGGCAACTTACACCTGATGCACGTGAACTTGGAGAAAGTCACTTCTTTCATCCAAGCATAAGCTTCATGAACGGAACACGAAGGCATTTCTTACAAAGTTTTCCAACACTAGGTTGATGTTCAACATGAATCATGGGGGAGACAAAATGCTGCTGATGGGCTCAACAGCAACTCATCGGAATTTCCATATCACTGGACTTCCTCCATCATGTGAACACGGTGATAGCATTGGTCAGACCAAAAGATGTAATGGTGTATGATCGAGGGATCAACCACGAGTAAGACAACATTACGAACATCGTTGGTTCTGATTTGACTTGACAATAGCCCATACTCAAGTCAAAGTTTGGACAAGACGATAGATTCAACAACCGATCATGAGGAACAATCAATGAAGATATCATCTCTCGTCAACACACACACACGCAAGATATCCCCTTTGGAGTGAACTAAGTGTATTAAGCTTTTATCTTCCAACTCTCCAAGTTGTTGTTTTAGCTTAACCAATTAGTTCAAAGGTATCTAACACAGATTCTTGGAGAAAGTGTGGTTTATTGGAAAACCAACTTGATCACGAACTCAACATATCGGTCAGGGGACGACCTAGTGATACTTCCATGAAGATATTCAAAAAATCACTAACCACTGATATGTTACTAAGCTCGAGAACAACCTTGCTTTTCAGGGAAAGATGATATGATCAATAGAGTGAGGGATTGACACAATCCTAACTCATTGATCGACGAGTGCACCGGAAATAAGGACTAGGTAGCACGATCAATCTTAGGATGATGATTCAATAACCAACACGCTAAGAATGATATTAATGTCCATTAACTACCAAGTAACATGGTTGCTAGGAGTATTGATTTCACACATCGTGGTTCACTTGTCAGCATTCCGATTGCGACAACACGGAACCGAGGAATGAAAAAAATGATGGCGAGAGGTATCACTACACCAAGAGTTCATAAGAGGTGGTGCAATTCTCATGATATTCCTGACATAAAGAGGGCAATACTTCGGGGTGGAACAGAATCAAAAGATGGGTTGGCATTTTGACCTGCGGAATACAACTACTTTGACCCAATCCTAGATATGGATGAGGTACTGGAGTTTGTTTCTCCTAGTCATTCCGGAATAGAATGGCTTGACGAACCACAAGAGTAATAGGCATCGATGAACGAAGGCACGCATACTCTTGACTATCAATTGATAGACGAAGGTCAGAAAACAACTAAAGAGGGACAACTCAAAGGGACATATAACCTTCTGAGTTGTGGATGCATAGGTTAGTATGTCGAATCAAGTTCAACAGGTTTCTTCCAGATAACCCATGCAGAAAGGTAGAACTGGCAGAATCACAATTATGAATGAAGAACTCCTCAAGAGTATTCTGATTGTGGTATTTTGGTTTAAGGAACTTCTGCCTTAAGTAGTTCATGGTATTTGGAAGAAGGATATACCACAGACCTCGAGGACTATCGCAAAGTTACTAATATCCTAAAGGAACTAGCAAACACTATCAACATGAGGTAAGTAGGGTGAATCTCGGGTTCAAGAACCCAGGAATAGAATACCTACAAACTAAATTGCATCACGGGATGCTTTCGAGAATAGTAGCCAGAATCATCACACTAGGAATATAAAGCATGGCTAGATTACTAGATGATCCTCTAAGACACCTATGGCCATAATAATAGTTCCAACATATATGTCGAGGCAACAGAGTACCTCAATAGACCGATTAGTGAGCTTAATCTGGCCCAAAAGGACAACGGGAACTGGTAGGGAGGATTTGCAAATGCATCAGACTATTAGAAACCTGGGATGACTCGGACAGCATAACGGCTGTAAAATGCTCAAAAAGATTTGAGACATCCTGCAAAATAGTGGCATGACCACTCAACATCACAATATCAAGGTTCTGAGACCAGATATGAACATACAGAAGTAGTAGAAACTAAACTGGGGCTTAAAACCAACAATCTTAAAAGTCTATGGATCAGTAACACGTCATCCTGATAGATAGATGAGAAGCCTAATTCTTAAACCCCGTAGAAGAGAAGAGGATGACTCAGATCAGAAGGCCATGAGGTATAAGGAGTAAAAAGAGCCTTACGTTCCCTTCCACAATCAATTCCCTTACATAACTAAAGCATTTCTAGACACAACTTCGACCGGTTTGGCTTGGAATCCTACAGGCAGTCAGACTTTGATACCAAACCTGTCAGGACCCCGATTCCAAGTCACATCGATCTAGCCGGTAACACCTCATATCACTTTGTGGCCTCACGCACGGTATTCCCACGGGTGTCGCCTTACCATGGCCCGGGACCGTTTGCGCCTTTTGGCTCACGTATATGATAGTGTCGCTAGCATCCATATGACAGAGAACCCGGGCCGACATGGTTAGTCGTGAACACAAAGCGGCACTAACCCATGGGGACAGGCATACATGAATCAGCTTCGAGCATGTCGGTCAGCAGCGTGTGAATCCAGGCTGTAGCACTGGGCTAACAGGACTTCAGGAACCCGTGCTGTAGCAGGCTAGGCAGGACTCCGGATGTCACCGTGTGACATTTCCCCGAAGGGACAGACGCAGGAACGAAGTGAAACACATGCCGGCCAGTCAAGCGTCCTGAGCAGTAGTGCTGGGCTAGCAGGACTCCGGTGAACCGGGCTGTAGCGGAGTACTATGGCTCATGGAAGCACAAGACTACATTTCCCCATAAGAGAGGCTACCAAGGATAAACAACTAGGTTGTCGGATCCCACACATACCAAGCATTTCAATCATACACACAATATGCTCGATATGTGTAAATACAACATGGCATCACAACATGACTCTACGACTCAAGTATTTATTCATTAGGCTCCGAGGAGCGAGATACTACAAACATGGGTCTCATGACCCAACATTCAGAGCATACAAATGAAAGCACATGCGGAAGCTAAAACATGTCTGAGTACAGACATCTACAAATGAAAAAGGCTTAGAAGCCGGACTATCTACCAGATACTGCCGAGGGCACAAGATCGTAGTTGAGGTATCAAGCTAAACGTCGAAGTCCACACGGAACTACTAGCGAGACTGACGTCTCTCTGCAAAACATAAAATAAGAAAACATGAGTACAAATGTACCCAGCAAGACTTACATCAGAACTAACTACATATGCATCAGTATCAACAAAGGGGGTTGGTGGAGTTTAACTGCAGCAAGCCAGCTTTGACTCGGTGGCTATCCTAACTACGACTGCAATTAACTCTTTTGAGGTGGCGCACACGAGTCCACATATTCACCATATCAATACACCACTATGGATCCACTCCCGTCTTCCTACGAGAATGCCATCCATAGCACTCACGCTTATCTTGCGTATTTTAGAGTATCCACTTTCACTTGTCTATGAACTGTACAGGCAACCCAGAAGTCCTTTACCGCGGACACGACCATTCGAATAGATGATGATAACCCTGCAGGGGTGTACTTATTCACACAAGCTCTCACCACTTATCACCGTTTACACGACATGTACTCGGCAACCTTCAAGCGGAAGCCCAGCGAGGGTGTCGGCCACGACCTACCTAAACACTCAAGTCTCTAGTCCAGGTTATCGCCTATTCAGTTTCCATCCACAGGGAGTCCGGCCGAGGTTTCCACATACGGCCCCGAACAATGTGTACAGGGTTCCGGCCACGTGCCTACCGCATCACAGCCCACCCCTTGGGTCAGCACTGCCCACGGCCTCCAGCATACTACAAACACCAGAAACTACTTGCAACTCCTGGACAGAGGACAAGGGTGGTTAAGAAGTCGAGAGGGGCACTTAAGCATTCCAATGCGTGGTAGTAACTGGTCATGGATCACAAACACAGAACTCAGTTCCTGAGGACGGCTTCAATGAGACAACCCACCATGTACTCCTACATGGCCTCTCACTGATACCTTGAACAAATCATGTTCACACACTTAGGTCTCAACAATAGGATATGTTCACACACCTACGATTCATCCCGATGAATTAGACCTGACTCAACTCTAAGAAGTAGCAGGCATGACAAACAAGCATGAATGAGTAGGCACATCAGGGCTCAAACAACTCCTACTCATGCTAGTGGGTTTCATCTATTTACTGTGGCAATGACAAGTCATGCAGAGGAAAGGGGTTCAGCTACCGCAGCATGTAACAGTTGGAACGGTGTTGTCCTAATGCAGTAAAAGAGAGTAGGAGCGAGAGAGTGGGATTGTATCGGAATGAACAAGGGGGTTTTGCTTGCCTGGCACTTCTGAAGATAGTATAGCTCTTCATTGGTGCCATCGAACTCATCGTCGGTACATCGTCTACTGAGAGGGGACAAACACCGGCAACAGAGAAGGAACACAATCAATGCAATGCAACAATATGATGGATGAGTGTGACATGGCAATATGTTGTGGTTTGAGCTAATGCAACTAGCAACCAGATTAAATGAAGTTGGTTTGAATCCAAGATTCAAATTCAAACTCCATATGTGGATATTTAAATGCCATTAATATGATTTGTGCTAAACAGCAGCTATAAGTTGTTCTAACATGCATGAAAATGGTACATATGGATAGATTGGATTTTTCTGATCATTTTTCATATATAATTTATTTCATTTGGAGTTACAGTTGATTTCCTATGAATTTTAGAAGTTTATACTAATTTCTGGAATTTTCAGAATTATTTTAAAACCCAAAAGTCAATTACTGCATCAGCACTTTGTCATGCCTACGTCAGCAGGTGAACAGCGCTGACCCAGGTCAACCTTGACTAGTGGGTCCCGCATGTCAGTGTAACAGCGTGAGCAGCAGAGGCTGACCATTGGGTCAGTCAACGCTGAGGTGGCAAGGTCAAACAGACCGGTGGGGCCATGGGCATTAGCTTAAATTAAACATGGAATAACCCTGCGGTTAATTAACGCGTGGGGCCCGTCTATCAATGACGCTAGGGGTTAACTAATCGGTGGTTAGTGCTAATTAAGCCTGGGCCACGTCATCTAATCCGGCGACTAATCGCCGGTGGTAAGCAGACGCGGCGGCGCTCCTCGTCCGGCTATCTCCGGCGTCGGATGGACGAGCAGCTGGGCGCGCTAGAAAGCCCACGATGCAACGCGTCCAATGGTGGCCGCGGTGTGTGCTCGGGCAGCGTGTAGCGGCGGCGGCGGCGAGTCGGGCGGCGGCCGGAGCTCGGGTGCTCGCGGGTTTAGCGCTAGCACGCAAGTTAGAGCGCGGGGAGTGATGGGGAAGACGAAGGAGCTCACTGGGATTCCAATGGAGGACTCAATGGGCTTGGGGAGGCGCCATGGACGACGGACGTGCGCCGGCGATCTTCGGCGGCAGAGGAGGAAGAAGACGAGGTAGCCGGCGATGCGGGGCGTCCGGCGTCGTGTGGCTCCTCGTAGATGATGAAGACCACCCTGCGGTTCTCCTGGGCAGGTCGGCGTGGTGAGGGGAGCTCGGCGGGCACGGCTATGGCAAGCGGCGGCGACGGCGGCGCTCGGGGAAGAGAGGGGGAGGGAGCCAGAGGAGGGGATGAGCATGGGGAGAGTGAGAGAGCGTCGAGGGGGCCGCGTGGCGTCTCCAGGGGGTCGAGGAAGCGAGCAGGGAGGCAGAAGGAGGTGGAAGCAGGAGGTGGCCGCGGCTCGGCTATGCGCGCGCCACGCACAATGCCAGAAGGCATGGGGAAGATGACGCGCGAGGAGGTGGGCTGGGCTGGCCAACTGGGCTGGCTAGGTGGGCTTTGGTGGGCGCCAGGTAAGTTCCAGGTGAGCCTCTGTTCTTTTCCTATTTTTATTTCTCTTTTCTCTTTTCTGTAATTGTGATTGGCTTTATTAAAAATACTTAGGCACACTCAAAAATCACCAAACTGCTCATGGCCAGTGCTTGGAATATATCCAACAGGGAACATTTCAGTTTAGGATTATTTGGATATTTTAAATATTGTATAGTATTTAAGTGCCCAAATTCAAATAGAGTATGATTTAATTTAGAGCCCAAATATGTCATGGAAAAATGTGCATCACCTCTGGCTACTCTTTACAGTATTTTCCATAAATGATGAACTTTTTTTAAAGCCATTTGGACTTACTGAAAATATTTTAGGTGAACCTAGTGTATTCTTTTAATGCCAGGGTTTGGGCAATCCCCATTTCAACTTTAATTGAAAAATTAACATGATGCACACAAGAAGGCTAGCCTAGTGCATACTAGAACTAGGGATGTGACATAGAGCCCCTTAGTGATTTTGGTGTATTGAAGACTTATAGGTTAAGGGACTAATGTGTATATGAGTGTACACAGGTCTATAAGTCTATGAGGAGTTTGATATTTACAGAGAAAGTCGACCCCTAAAAATGAAGTTCTTCGACTGAAGACTTTGGTATTTTGAAGACTTTCTGAAGACTTTGAAAGTGAAGAAATTGGTGTGACCTTGAAGACTTGGTATTCATTTGAGGAACATGAAGCGTGAAGACTTTTGTTTTCGTAGTTTCGTTTTCTCTTTCTTGAGTCATAGGAAACACCGTACTGTTAAAGGGGGTCGAGGAAATACTAAGGAAATTTCCATGTGATGCTCAACTCAAAATCCTACACCTACCAATCCCTTCGAGTGAAGCCTTTGGAAATCTCATACAGTTCAGTCAATTTCTTCAGTGACAGAGACGAAGTTCTTCTGGTCGCTGAGGAATTTGTTCTGACTGAGGAGTTAGGAATTCGCTAGTGCAGATTGCCTAAACAATGAGGAACATGATAGCCCTGAGGAATTTGAGAGTCAAATTTCCGACTGTTGCTGTGCTACGCGCCAGCTGTCCCAAAATATCTTATCCACATAACGGTCATATCATTGAAGGGCATTTATGTCTTATCATGTCGGGCTGCTCCCTAGGCTATAAATAGCCGCCCCCTACAACCATTAGCTGGTTGGCTGCTCCGAGAGAAACTGACACTTGTCATTTAAGAGCATCCCATCCTCCGAGGACTTTGAGAGAAAATCATCGAGTGAGGAAAACCCAAAACCAAACCCCTACAAACCCAAAGTGATTGAGCATCACTGAAGATATTGATCCTGCATGGATCCGACGCTTGTTACCTTTGAAGACTGTGCTTCTTCCAGACGGTTAGGCGTCATGGTCTAGAGCATCCAAGAGGAATTGTGTATCGCCGAGTGACCGAGTCTGTGAAGGTTTGGAAGTCGCCTGAAGACTTACCACGAGTGATTAGACGAGGTCTGTGTGACCTTAGTTCAAGGAGAATACGGTGAGGACTTGGTGTGCTGAGCTGTGTGCTCAGCGACTGGGTGTCCGGGACTGTGTGTCCTCGAGTTTAAATACTCAGCCGCTCCAACCAGACGTACAACTGAGACAGGAGTTGGAACTGGTCTACCAAATCATTGTCTTCACCAACCTTACTGGTTCTATTTCCTCAACTCATTCATTTCCTCGTTACTGTGTTGAGTGTTTGTTCATATCTGTGTTTGAAGACTTTAACTGAAGACTTTCTCAATTTCCTCAGTTCAATTTCTTCAGTGTGTTTGTCTTCATCTTGAGTTATCCTGTGATTATGTTTTCTGTACTCTGTGATTGTCTTCATTTCATCATGATGACCATGCCTGTATTCTGTTGTGCTTACTTCTGAGTACTTATTCTGCAGCAAGTAGTTCTTCGCTAAGCAATTTCCTCACCGGCAAATTCCTCAGTGAAGAATTCATAAAAATCACCTATTCACCCCCCTCTAGTCGATATAATGCACTTTCAATTGGTATCAGAGCAAGGTACTCCCTTGTTTTGTGTGATTTCGTTTAACCACCTGGAGTTTTAGTTATGTCGACTGCAGGTATGATCAAGGTCTCGGCTGGGTGTCCTACCTTTGATGGAATGGACTACCCCTACTGGAAGAACAAGATGTGAATGCATCTTGAGGCAATTGATAACGATCTCTGGTATTTTGTGGAAAATGGTGTTCCCTCTGTCTCGCCCTCACTGAACGCTACCGATGTGAATAGATTCAAGCAACTCGATTCTCAATCAAAGAATATCGTATGTGGCCAGCTGAGCAAAGGACGGTATGGAAGAGTGAGTGCTTTGGAAACTGCTAAGCTTATCTGGGATAGGCTGTCCAAAGTAAATGAAGGAGTCTCAACTCAGCGTGACTCTCGAGTTGATGTTCTTCGAAATCTCTTCAACCGCTTCAAAAGACTCGACAATGAAAATGTTCAACAAACCTTCGATCGCCTCACTGACATCTCAAATGAGCTTCAAGCACTTGGTGCCACTGACATCACCGACCAAGAGGTGGTGAAGAAATTGTTGAGATCGCTAGATTCCTCATTTGATACTCTGGCACTGATGATACAAGAACGTGCTGACTACAAGTCACTTGATCCCGCTGATATCCTCGAGAGGCTAAATACTCATGAGTTCCAGCTTGCTAAAAAGAGAGATCTCTATGGTTCGAGCTATGGTAATCACGTGCCCTGAAGGCCAAGGCAGTGTCTGAATCTGAATGTGAAGATTCTGGTAGCAGCCTTGGTGATCCTGAAGAATTGAGCTAGGATCTAGCACTGCTCGTGAAGAAGTTCCAGAAGTTCTCAAGACGTGGTCCCATTGGAAAATCCTCAAGAAGCAGTAATTCCTCATCCAGTGACTATAAGAGAAGGCTATGCCACAAATGCAAGAAACCTGGTCACTATATTCAAGATTATCCTCAGTGGAAAAGGAATTAAAGAAGAAGAAATACAAGGATTACAGTTCTGATGACGCTAAGAAGAAGAAGAAATCGTCAAAGTCTTCATCGTCAAAATCCTCGAAGTCTTCATCTCACAAGAAGAGCAGCTCCAAGAAGGCTCAGTCATTCATTGGCAAGGAAATGGACTCTGAAGTTGAATCTGAGGAACATGAGGAAGAGGAGGCATCTGAGGAGTCCGAGTCTGGTGTGGCAAGTCTGGCTCTCGCTACTGCATTCGTCAACAAGTCCATCTTCAACTCTGAAGAAATTGACCTCACCAACAAGGCTGATGAAGATAATGATGACTACGCTCCCACCTATTGCTTCATGGCAAAGGGTGCAAAGGTACACACATATACCTCCTCTGAATCTAGTGAGAATGAATCTGATGAAGATCTCAAGCCCAACTACTCTAAACTTGCTAAGATTTTTGTACAACAACAAAGGGCTTTTGAAAAGGTTCAAAACATGCTAGACAAAAGTGATGATATGTTGGGTGAAGAAATGGATCGCACTAAAGCCCTGACTGAAAATCTTCAGAGACTTCAGTCGAGGTTTGACAGCCTTCAAGGTCATCATAACACTCTCTTATCTGATCATGAGAAGCTTTCTTATGAATTTCTTCAAAGAAAGCAAGATCTTGAGAATCTAAGAGTGAGTTATGAAGATCTTCAGAAGGAGCACGATTCATTGCTAGCTCAACAAATCAGCGCTTCTCAAGAAGAATTTGTTCCTCCATGCTTAAAGTGCATTGAACATGAATCTGCTAATTCTTCACCTGAATGTTCAAATGCTTCAACTGTTACAAATTCTTCACCTGCCTTTGCTATCACTAATTCCTCATCTGAGGACATTGCTAGTATCACTGACAATGCAGGGCAGAAGGAATTGTACATGACAGGCATGTACAAAAGCCTCAAAGGGCATCAGACTCTTTGTGATGTGCTTAAAAAGCAGATCCTCAACAGAAACCCTAGGAAAGAGGGTATTGCCGTTGAGAGGAAACTCAATGCTGATGGAACATATTGGAAGCTTGAGCAGTACCCCAAAACATCATGGGTTGCTGCAAAGGGACCTCCAGTTGATCCATCTAACTTATCTGGCTTTACATGTGAATCTCCTCATTCTTCTGATGAGTCATTTGACTCCAACTATAAACTGTTCAAAAATCAGAATGGTGAAGTATTTGCTAGATATGTTGGCACTAACTGTAGGAACGGTTCTCCTATAAAGAAAATCTGGGTTCCCAAGAAATGCCTTGAAAGTCTTCAGGTGAATGTCCTCATGACACCACCTGTGAAGAATAGGAACCCCAGATCGAACTCTTCATATGGATCCAAGTCCTCATGCGGACCAAATTCCTCAAAAGGATCAAAGTCCTCATATGATTATCATCGTGCTAACAACTCTGTTTCGTAGGGAAGAGCTAAGGGCTATGAATATGTGCATTATTCTTCACACCATTATGTTCATAAGTCCTCGAAGAATTTCTCTGCCTATTCATATGCTTACCCTAACTCCTCTTATGTGAAACGAAATGGATTGGCCTCTATGCCACCATTCTCTTATGGAGCTCGCAGAGTGATGAACTCTTTGCCACCCCTTCAGATGTGGGTGGTGAAGAAAAAGAAATAATCTCTTCTGCAGGGTCCGGTCTCCAGACGTGCTTTAACGTCCGAAGAATTTGCTGGGGGCCTGACAAAATTGCCTAAAAGGACGCAGGCTAATCATGAAGAAATGAACCTTCATTTCACACGTCCTCCTACTGCTATATCTGTTTTACTGCTTGATGAAATTCATGATGAACTTGATATCATATTCTTCACTGACGAAGTATATGAGATCGTAAGTTGCACTAATTCATCTGCAGGATGATCAACCCAAAGCCAATGAGTGGGTCCTCGATAGTGGATGTACAAATCACATGACTGGTGACAAGAATCTATTGATGGATGCTCCCTTATCACCATCACATCTGAAGCATATCATCTTTGCTGACAAAGGCAAAAGTCAGGTATTGGGTCTTGGTAAGGTTGCGATCTCTAAGGACATACACATGGAAAAAGTCATGCTTGTTGAGTCCTTAGGATACAACCTCATGTCAGTCTCAATGCTTTGTGATCTTGGTATGGTTGTTGTCTTTGGCAAGTATCGTTGTGTTGTGATTATGGAAGCTGACAATTCCAAAGTCTTCGAAGGCTTTAGGAGAGGAGACTTGTATATTGTTGATTTCTCTACAGGACCACAACCAGCCGTGTGCCTACTTGCAAAAGCTTCAGAAGGCTGGCTATGGCATCGTCGACTTGGTCACGCAGGCATGAGGAATTTGCACACGGTTGCGAAGAAGAAGCATGTAATTGGCATTGAGAATGTCAAATTCCTCAAGGATCACTTGTGTGGAGCTTGTGAAGCTGGAAAAATGACCAAGGCCAAGCATCCAGCGAAGACTATCATGACCACTACTCGTCCATTCGAATTGCTTCACATGGACCTCTTTGGTCCTAATCATTACTCAGCCATCACTAATGATGCATCTCTATATGGCTTTGTTATTCTTGATGATTACTCTAGTTACACATGGGTATACATTGTTACTTACAAACATGAAGTGCAGGAAGTCTTCAAACGATTTTCCTCGAGGGCTTCAACCAACTTTGGTGTGAAGATCAAGCACATTAGGAGTGACAATGGAACTGAGTTCAAGAATTCCGGTCTTGATGACTATCTTGATGAACTTGGTATTACTCATGAGTTATCTGCTCCTTATACTCCTCAGCAAAATGGCGTCGTGAAGCGCAAGAACAAAACTCTTGTTGAGATGGCTCGTACTATGCTTGATGAATACAGAACGCCTCGTCGTTTTTGGATTGATGCAATTGATACCGCGTGCCACATCATCAACAGAGTATATCTTCACAAATTCTTCAAGAAGACTGTCTATGAACTCCTCACTGACAAGAAACCCAATGTGAGTTATTTCATTCGGTGCTGAATGTTGGATTAGAGATCCTCATCACAATGCTAAATTTGCACCGAAAGCACATGAAGGTTTTATGCTTGGTTACGGAAAGGACTCGCACACCTACAGAGTCTTCAACAACGCTCTTCACAAGGTTGTTGAAACTGTAGATGTGCGGTTCGATGAGACTAATGGCTCGCAAATAGAGCACCTACCTTCTGTGATAGATGAACCAGCACATGAGGATTCTATCAAGTTCAAGGTGACTGAGGATGTCATTCCTACTGAACAATCTGCCGAAGAATTCATTCCAGAACGTGAAGAACGTCTAGCTGATGCACCTGAAGATAATGCTGAAGAAAATGGTGCTGAAGAAAATGCTGATCAAATTCCTCGACGACAACCAGCTCATCCTCGCGTTGCAAAAGAAGTGCAAGTTGAAAAGATCATCGATGACATTGAAGCACCAGGTCCTCTCACACGCTCAAAAGCTTCATATTTATCTAACTTTTGTGGGCACTATGCTTTTGTCTCTATCACATAGCCCACTAAGATAGATGACGCATTTCTGGAGCCCGAGTGGATTCAGGCCATGCAAGAAGAATTACATTAGTTTGAGCTCAACAATGTCTGGGAACTGGTCAAACGTCCAGATCCTCGCAAGCATAATAACATTGGCACAAAGTGGATCTACCGCAACAAGCAAGATGAAAATGGCCTTGTGGTGAGGAATAAGGCACGACTTGTAGCTCAAGGCTACACACAGGTTGAAGGAATTGATTTTGATGAAACTTTTGCACCTGTTGCTAGACTTGAGGCTATTCGCATATTACTTGCTTATGCTAACCATCATGATATCACTCTATATCAAATGGATGTGAAAAGTGCATTCCTCAATGGTAAGCTTGAGGAAGAAGTATATGTTGCTCAACCCCCAGGTTTTGAAGATCCAAAGAATCTTGACAAAGTCTTCAGACTCAACAAGGCCCTCTATGGCCACAAGCAGGCCCCTCGGGCGTGGTATGATACCTTGAAGGAATTCTTCGTGAAGAATGGCTTCACACCCGGTTCACTCGACCCTACTCTCTTTACTAAATCTTATGATGGTGAACTGTTTGTGTGCCAAATATACATTGATGATATTATCTTTGGCTGTACTGACCAACGTTATAGTGATGAATTTGCCTATATGATGAGTGAAGAATATCAAATGTTTATGATGGGAGAGTTGAAATTCTTCTTAGGTCTTCAAATTCGTCAACAGCGCAATGGCATATTCATATCTCAGGAGAAATACCTCAAGGATGTTCTGAGGAAATTCGGCATGCAAGATTGCAATGGCGTCAAAATTCCAATGCCCACAAATGGCCATCTATGCACTGATGAAAATGGTATTGACTTTGATCACAAGGTATACCGCTCCATGATTGGTTCTTTATTGTACTTATGTGCATCTAGGACAGATATAATGCTTAGTGTTTGCATGTGTGCCCGATTTCAAGCTGCACCGAAGGAATCACACCATAAGGCTGTGAAGCATATTCTTCGATATCTAGCTCACACACCAACACTAGGATTATGGTACCCCAAGGGCACTACTTTTGATCTCATTGGATATTCTGACTCTGACTATGCTGGTGATCGTGTGGACCGCAAGTCAACATCTGGTACTTGTCATTTCCTCGGACGATCTTTGGTCTATTGGTCCTCGAAGAAACAGAACTGCGTATCACTGTCTACTGCGGAAGCTGAGTACATTGCTGCTGGTTCTTGTTGTGCTCAATTGCTGTGGATGAAACAAACTCTCAAGGACTACGGCATCAACGTGAAGAATGTGCCTCTCTACTGTGATAATGAGAGTGCCATCAAGATTGCTCACAACCCAATTCAGCACTCGAAGACAAAGCACATTCAGATTCGTCATCATTTTCTTCGCGATCATGTGTTGAAGGGCGACATCTTTATTGATCATGTGAAGACTGAAGAACAGCTAGCCGATATCTTCACAAAGCCCTTGGATGAGAAGATATTTAGCAAGTTGCGATGTGAGCTAAATATCTTAGAATCTTCGAATGTTCTTTGAAAAGGACACACATCCTGACACTTATGCAAAATGGATGACTTAGATGTGCAACACATGAAGAAACGTTTTTCTTCAATCAATGAAGAACAACACTCTAAGTGTGAAGAAATTAATGAAGAATTTGATTCACAGAACCCTATGACAATTGTACGCGGTGTCTGAAATCATCATTCTTACACGGTGGGTCACGCCACCACCAAAATTGAAAATCTTCAATTTGAGTTTTTCCTCAGTTTTTGAAATTCTTCAGTTTTTCAAATTCTTCAACTTTGCAAAATTTTCACTATTTCCGTCGTTCTTCTTCATTGGCTATATATATATATATATATATATATATATATATATATATATATATATATATATATATATATATATATATATATTGTCCTCTACAGCATTCACTTATGGCTATTTCTTCAAGTTGCATTTTCTGCTAAGTGAATGTGATCGGACCCTTCCCCCTCTATGCTATACTCAACCCAATCTATTCACAAATTCTTCATGTGCGTTCTATTTGAAACTCATTCAAAATCTTCACTGTGTCCTTGTCAGCTGAAGAAATTGCGAACGGAACTTTAAAACTAATCTTATCCAAATTTTCGGTTTTGCCGCTCAAACCGTTCCGCATCTCACAATAGACTTATCTATTCACCCACGATCTAACACGATCTCCACTTTTCAGTACGTGGGTGACACATATCAAGCGAATGAGAAAGGTCAAGGCATGTTCGTCCTAAATCTTCGGGCGAACAGTTTTTCACCGTGGCTATAAATACCCGTCTCCCCTTCCTCACTTCCTTTACTCCGCTCGACCGCTCTCTCTCTCGCTCAAGCTTCTCAAACCCTAGCGCCGCTGCTACTCCATCGTTGTCGGTGAGGAAGAGATTCACTGCCTCGAGCTCGTCACCGTCGTACTCGCGCCTGCCGCGGAAATCTTCACTCCGCCGCCGCCGTAGCTGTCTTCCTCCGCCGAGTTAGGGCGTGGAAGATCTGAACTGACGAGCTTCAAATCTACACTTCTCAGTTCGTCGTGTTCTTCATCCAGGGTAATTAAAAGTTACTTTTACTGCCCTCTTTGATCCAAATTTTCTCTACAAAATCTTTAAAGGTGTTTTATTCTTCAAATCCTCACACACAAAACACCTCACTAGTCATCTGTTCTTGATTCGTTTCTCTAAGCATCATTTTTCTTCAAGATTCCTCAATTGTGTGGATCTTCGATCTATACAACTCTGGAACCTAAGACAAAGAACGCTTAGTGAAATTCTTCAAGGCTCATCTGGTCAAATTCCTCAAACTTGTTGTTTTTGGAAAACCTTCTGAGAAGGGATATGACCTCTCCAAATTCCTCGCAACTATACTCTGTTCACAGGTACTTATGTCCGCTGCTGAATCACTAGGTTCTCATCAACTTAACTCATTTGCAGCGTTCCTCGAAGAAAAGTTGCACACTTCTTCAGAGACTTTGATTGTTCAAATTCCTCAACTGAAGAATATGGCAGACGGAAAGAAGCCACAGAAAGGAGGAAAGAGGCCTGAGGTCATGACTTCTTTTGAAATACCCGAGGACATCTATGCTGACTATTGCACACCTGATGAAGCCAAGTTCGGAAAGGAGAACAAAAATCAGCGCAAGGTGCGCATACAGAGGATTGAAAGGAGATGGGCAAGAGAATGGAGGGAGTACAGGTATGTTACTCCAAAGTACATGAAGAAATTCGCACTTAATCCTTCACGCCCAAGAGCTCCATTGGCACCTGGCCAAGAAACTGACCCCACCAGCATCAAGCGTGGTGAGGATTTTCCTGAAGAATGGGCCAAGCGTCAAGCCAAGTTGGCGAGACAAGCGAAAGAAGTAGTCAGGAAATTCAATGAAGACTCTGCTACTGCTGCTGCCACTGAGGCCTCTGTCAAACCAAGAAAATCTATGGCAAAGAAGCCCGCACACAAGCCAAGTGCTTCAACAGCTGCGCCCTCACGGACAATTTCCTCAGCAATGCCCTCACGGCCTGAATCTTCAAAGCCCTCACGGCCAATTCCTCATGCAGCTCCTGCTCCTCAAAAGTCCTCAGCAGCTCCTCCAAAGTCCTCAGCACCTGTGCATCAGCCACGTGCCAAAGGACTGCAGGCATCTCTATTGCCTCTGGTGTCTCAGAAAGTTCCTTAGCTGCACCAAATTCTTCATCAGGCCCCACACTACTGAAGACAAAGGCAACTGCTGGACGAGGTCCTTGGCCAAGTCCGAAGAAGAAACAGGTTGCCTTCCAAGTGCCATCTGATGATGAAGCTGATGATGATGAACTTGCAGACATCATCAGAGACAGGCAAGTTAGGGCTGCTAGAGCCAAAGGCACACCTGTGCCACTGCTTTTGGATCCAAGGGCGATCCTTGAATACATTGATCTCTGGCACAAGGATCCAGACACCCCTATGCCTGATTTTCATTTGACTCCTGGACAAAATCACATGCTGACCCATTTCAACACTGAAGATAAATGGAAATTTGAGAAGGCTAGGCAGATCAAGAAGGCTCAGTTCAGGAAAGAGAAGTTCCTGAGGAAAAATGTTGTCAGAATGACAACTGAGGAACTCCTCAAGATCCAGTCTGAAATCAAAGCCCTCAGCGATGACTTCGATGCCTATTATGCTGATTGCCAAGGAGCAAAAGTCAGATTTGTCAACTTGACAAAGAAGTTCACCAATGTTGCACCTCCAACGCAACAAGAAGTTCCTCAGGCTGGAGCCTCTGCTCAGCCTACTGAAGAACATGCCAGCACCGCTGATGATTTTCAGCCTGCTGAAGAAAATGCTAGTTCCAGGGCTGATGACTCCATTCCAGCTGCTGAAGAAATTGCCAGGGCATCCTCTAGTGGTGCACCTGAAGAAACTGAAGAAATCAGGGCAACTGCATCAGTTGCGCCTGAGGAAATTCAAACAAGTTCCTCAGCTCCTCCCGCGCCTACACCAACTCCTATCCTTCCATCTGCATCAGATGTGAAGAAGACCAAGGCTGCTGAGCGAGCTGCAGTGAAGAAAAGGAAAGCATCAGCTGCGTCAAATTCTTCAGCCGCGAAGAAAATGAAGCCTATGACCAGCTCGTTTGAAAATCCGATTGATGATGTTCCGATTTCCACCATGCCATCAAAGGACCTTGTTCCTTTTGGTGAAGATTATGTGATTCCTAGCGGATCTGATGAAGAAAATCATTCTGCTGCTTCGTCAGAGCAGATTGATGAAGAAATTGAAGTGGATGCAATCCCTTCAACACCAATCACTTCCTCGCCTATGCCTCAGTTCACAGCTGAAGAGGCTGGCGTTGAAGAAATTGACGACGAAGACATGGATATTGGATGCACTACGCCTGTGATGAATGATGACTTTTGGGAAAGTCAGCATCCCAATTCTCCACTCTTCACCCCAATTCAACAAATACCTCAGTCCCCTGCACCAACTATTCAACTGGGCTCTGAAGAAACTCATCCCACCTCATCTGTGCATGAAGAAATTCTAGCCACTAGTGCTGAAGAACCTGCTGCTGCTGATCCTCTGAACACGCAGACTGCACATGAAGAGGAACCAGAAAATCCTTAGCCTGAAGAACCAGAGATTGCGATTCCTGAGGTAGTGATGCAACTCACTGACACTCCTCTGCCAAAACCAAAGGATCCATTCTCGCGCAAGCAAAAGTTCAAGGCTGAAGACTTCTTTGGCGAGCATGTTTTCTTCACTGATTACAATCCATATGATTCTGCTCGCATAAGGAAGAGGCGTTTCTGGGCTGCTAGTCAAGCCAACTTTTATTCCTCTGTGCTATTCGACAAAGACAAAGTCTTCAATCATGCACACATTCCTCACGTGGACATGGAATCTCTGTCAGGCTTCGAAGCATTCCTCAGTGTTCTTCACGATCCTGGATTGCTGAATTTCTGCACTGACATTTGTGATTGGAATGAAGAACTCATTCTTCAATTCTATGCGACGTTGCACATCACAGGAAATTCTGAAGATGTGAACTCATGGGTGCTGGACTGGATGTCAGAAAATACTCACTACAAGGCACCAGCAACTGAATTGCTTCGTGCCCTCCCACTCAGTCCTCCCCTTGACGGTGCTCGTTGCATCTACAGTGAACCTGAGCTTACAAATCATTACATGCAAGTGCTGATGAAGCCTTTGAAGCCAGGGCAGGCCCCACGAACCAAATTCCTCGTCAAGGAATTACTATATGTGCCTCGGACTGTCTATCGCATTCTGACGAAGACAATGAGTCCTATCAAAGGCCACGACTCAAATGATGAAGAAGTCGTTGGCATCATGAAGAATATGCTTTTCAATATCATTCATGGCGTTCCCGTCAACTTCCATGATTTCTTCATGAGGACTCTGGCGAATATTGCTACGTCACCATTTGAGCTGAAGCCTTATGCACCATGGATTATGAGGTTCATCAGGACAAGGTCTTCACTCAATTACAAGGCTGATACTCTGAACCACTGCAGCTACTTGCCTCCAATTGAAGTCCTCAAACGGACATTTTCCTCAGCTGATGACAAAGGCAAGGCAACTGCTGTGATAGATGAAGGCATTCGTCCATTGGATGGTCAATTTCGCAAGGCTGCATCCTACTCCACTAATGATGACTCTGCCACACATGACTCTGCCGCCAACAACTCTGCCAAGCAAAATCCTCAAGCCACAGCACCCAGGGTGATGACTGATCGTGAGTTACTCCTCAGTCTTCATCAGAAAGTTGATCGCAATCATAAATGGGTCAAGTGTCAGTTTGGTTCAATTCTTCACAAAATGACCTCAACACACAATGCAGTGAAGAAAAACCAATACTACCTCCATGAAACCTTCAACCGTACCTGGGCTGTCCTATCTCATGTCTATAGCGCAGAAGATCTGGAGAAAATGGGTCTCAAAGAAGAATTTGACTGGTCTACACCTCCGCCAAAGAAATTCAAGAAGGTCAAGGTTCCTTCATTGGTGGCCAGCTCCTATTCTTCATCGCGCGACACTGATGAAAATGAAGACTTGGACGACACTGCGGCAGGCCCTACTACAACAACCGACCCCAACAACGCTGGCGCTCCTCCATCAACTTGATATTTTTCAGGGGCGTTAGTCCTCAGTTTCGATCCTTTTGGTCATTTGATGACAAAGGGGGAGAAATTTGAGTTAGTCTTCAAGCGGGTCTATTATATGGGCGTTTTTTTTGCTAAGTTACAACTCTCGTTCTTCTGAAACTTTTATTGGATCGAGTTGTAATCTTAAACCCGATGGTGCTCTGATACTTTTGATGTGTTCCTCTGCATGCTTATTCTTCGTTATATGTTAATACACGCATGCTGAATTACATCAGTCACCATATTTCATCATGCATTTCAAATTCTTCATATTATATGTCAAATGCGTGTATGAATTACAAGATATAGGGGGTGATCTCCATGATTCAACTCTTCAAATGTGCATTGCCTCAAAAGCAAATTCCTCACTATGCACATCTTCAGGGGGAGTTCTTCTATATCTTGCAATCAAATTCCTCAATATCAGTATTTACACTTCATATGTTTATCCCCGTTGAGGGGGAGATTGTAAGTGCATCTAGTGCCCCTTAGTGATTTTGGTGTATTGAAGACTTATAGGTTAAGGGACTAATGTGTATATGAGTGTACACAGGTCTATAAGTCTATGAGGAGTTTGATATTTACAGAGAAAGTCGACCCCTAAAAATGAAGTTCTTCGACTGACGACTTTGGTATTCTGAAGACTTTCTGAAGACTTTGAAAGTGAAGAAATTGGTGTGACCTTGAAGACTTGGTATTCATTTGAGGAACATGAAGCGTGAAGACTTTTGTTTTCATAGTTTAGTTTTCTCTTTCTTGAGTCATAGGAAACACCGTACTGTTAAAGGGGGTCGAGGAAATACTAAGGAAAAAATTCCATGTGATGCTCAACTCAAAATCCTACACCTACCAATCCCTTCGAGTGAAGCCTTTGGAAATCTCATACAGTTCAGTCAATTTCTTCAGTGACAGAGACGAAGTTCTTCTGGTCGCTCAGGAATTTGTTCTGACTGCGGAGTTAGGAATTCGCCAGTGCGGATTGCCTACACAGTGACGAACATGATAGCCCTGAGGAATTTGAGAGTCAAATTTCCGACCGTTGCTGTGCTACGCGCCAGCTGTCCCAAAATATCTTATCCACCTAACGGTCATATCATTGAAGGGCATTTATGACTTATCATGTCGGGCTGCTCCCTAGGCTATAAATAGCCGCCCCCTACAACCACTAGCTGGTTGGCTGTTCCGAGAGAAACTGACACTTGTCATTTGAGAGCATCCCATCCTCCGAGGACTTTGAGCGAAAATCATCGAGTGAGGAAAACCCAAAACCAAACCCCTACAAACCCAAAGTGATTGAGCATCACTGAAGAGATTGATCCTACGTGGATCCGATGCTTGTTACCTTTGAAGACTGTCCTTCTTCCAGACGGTTAGGCGTCATGGTCTAGAGCATCCAAGAGGAATTGTGGATCGCCGAGTGACCGAGTTTGTGAAGGTTTGGAAGTAGCCTGAAGACTTACGACGAGTGATTGGACGAGGTCTCTGTGACCTTAGTTCAAGGAGAATACAGTGAGGACTTGGCGTCCTGAGCTGCGTGCTCAGCGACTGGGTGTCCGGGACTGTGTGTCCTCGAGTTTAAATACTCAGCCGCTCCAACCAGACGTACAACTGAAACAACAGTTGGAACTGGTCTACCAAATCATTTCCTTCACCAACCTTACTGGTTCTATTTCCTCAACTCATTCATTTCCTCATTACTGTGTTGAGTGTTTGTTCATATCTGTGTTTGAAGACTTTGACTGAAGACTTTCTCAATTTCCTTAGTTTAATTTCTTCAGCCTGTTTGTCTTCATCTTGAGTTATCCTGTGATTACGCTTTCTGTACTCTGTGATTGTCTTCATTTCATCATGATGACCATGCATGTATTCTCTTATGCTTACTTCTGAGTACTTATTCCGCTGCAAGTAGTTCTTCGCTAAGGAATTTCCTCACCGGCAAATTCCTCAGTGAAGAATTCATAAAAATCGCCTATTCACCCCCCCTCTAGTCGATATAACGCACTTTCATACTACCCCAACCTTGCCTCCACTGCCAAACACAAACTTGATCATCGGTCCCTGTCCTGTGTGTTCCTTGGGTATCCCTCCGACCACCGCGGGTAGCGTTGCTTCGATCCCTCCTTGCATCGTGTTATCACCTCGCGCCACGTCTACTTCAACGAGACGGATTTCCCTTTGCTACACCACCACCCCATCACACAGTCGTGGCCTCGCCACCTGCCTTTGCACTGCCCATGTTGCAGGGTGCCCGTGCTCGAGCAGTCTCCTCGCGCGCGTGACTCGTGCGTCTCCACCAACGCAGTCACGGGCGACACGGCTGTGTCCGCCCCGCGCGCGGGCCTCGCGTTCAAGCTCCACCGTCGGATCTTCATCCAGCGGTGTCACGTCTTCACCCAGCGCACCCTGCATGCATCCACATGCAGCCGCTGATCTGCCGATCAACGCTCCTGGTGCACCCCCCCCCCCGACCCCGGCCCTTCGTCTTCAACCTATGCAAGGCCGGCGTCGGGTGGCTCCTCCTCACCGCCACCGGCGCTAGCGGTGCCGCCGGCTCCGCGTCATATGGTGACACGCGTGCAGACCGGCAAGCTCCGCTCCAACCCATGCTACCACGACGGCCTCGTCGCCACTACTTCGCCGGAGGTCGTCTCGCCGGTGCCCTCGTCCGTTCGCGTCACCGTTCGCGACCCGCACTGGCTTGCCGCCATGCGCGACGAGTTCGATGCCCTTGTGCGCAACCGCACTTGGGAGCTGGTGCCTCGTCCTCCCGGCGCCAATCTGATCACCGGCAAGTGGGTCTTCAAGCACAAGTACAAGGCGGACGGGTCTCTCGAGCGTTACAAGGCCCACTGGGTTGTCCGCGGGTTCCGACAACGCGCTGGCGTGGATTACAGCGAGATCTTCTCGCCGGTCGTTAAGCCGGCCACCATCCGCACGGTGTTGACCATCGCCGCGGCGCGCAACTGGCCGGTCCATCAACTTGATGTGTCCAATGCCTTTCTGCATGGCACGCTGGAAGAAGAAGTGTACTACCTCCAGCCGACGGGCTTCGTCGACGCCGCCAAGCCCCACCAGGTCTGCCGCCTCTCCAAGTCTCTCTATGGCTTGAAGCAGGCGCCGCACACGTGGTTCCTTCGCTTCGCTGGCTTCCTTCTGTCCATCGGCTTCACCGCGACGTACTCTGACTCGTCGCTCTTCATCGCCGCTGCGGACCCGACACTGCCCTGCTGCTTCTCTACGTCGACGACATCGTCCTCAGGGCGTCCTCGCCTGCGGCGCTCCGGCACGTCATCGCTCAACTCACCATGGAGTTTGCCATGAAGGATCTTGGTCCTCTCCACTTCTTCCTTGGCATCCGCGTCACGTGCACGACGGCGGGCTTCTTCCTCTTCCAGCAGTAGTACGCCAGTGATATTCTGGATCATGCTGGCATGGACTCCTGTTGCCCGTCTCCCACTCCAATCGACACCAAGGGCAAGCTACCGACCGCAGACGGGCCTCGTGTCAATGATCCGTCCTCCTACCGCAGCATCGTCGGCGCTCTACAGTACCTGACGATCAAGCGCCTGGAGATCGCGTATGCTGTGCAGTGAATCTGCCTTCACATGCACGATCCCCGTGAGTGTCATCTCGGGTTGATCAAGCGTGTGCTCCGGTACGTTCGCGGCATGCCCACGCTCGGTCTTCATCTCCGTGCCTTGTGTATGCTCGACCTGTGGGCGTTCACGAACGCCGATTGGGTGGGCTGCCCCGACACCCGGCGATCCACCTCCAGCTTCTGCATCTACCTCGGTGACGCCCTCGTCTCTTGGTCATCGAAGCGGCAAGACACCGTCTCGCGCTCCAGCGCTGAGGTGGAGTACCGCGGCGTTGTGAATGCCGTCGCTGAGTGCATCTGGCTTTGGCAACTACTTCGCGAGCTGTTTGCCCCCATCAACAAGGCCACGCTGGTGTACTACGACAATGTCTCTGTCGTCTACCTGTCGGCCAATCCAGTCCATCATCGCCAGATGAAGCATATGGAGCTGGATATCCTCTTCGTTTGCGAGCGGGTGGCGCTTGGCGAGTTCCCGTTCTTCACATTCCCACGCAACAACAACTTGCGGATATCATGACGAAGGGACTGCCGTCAGAGGTCTCCCGTGACTTTCCGGTCCAGTCTTTGCGTCGCTGCCGCCGACGTCACGACTGCGCGGGGGTGGGGGGGGTTAGACTAGGTAGTCATCCCGTATGTGCTCCTGTATAGTATGTCATACGTAGAGCTTTGATCGTGCAGCAGTTTTGCTTGAGTAGTGCTGCAAGTCGTCATGTTAGTGGCTCACCCACGATCTCGCTCGGCTCGGGCCAGCACCTTGTATAAACCTCGCAGCCCCGAGCATAATCGATGTGTGTTGTGTCCATTCTCTCCCGCCTCCGTAACAGTAATCTCATCTCGTCTTGCTTTGGAGAAATTTAGTTTCTGAACCACCTTTTCAAACCAGATAGCATGCTGTGTGTTGTCGCTAAATGATCATAAACATCATCATCTGCAATACTCTACTACAACTTGAACCGATTTATTATTTTCTTCTAGAAACTCTATTATTTTCGGTCATCGTACATCCATTGCCGGCTCATCTTCATTACACAACACCGAAAAGACCGAATTAATACAAGTTCATACACACTTATTCTCATAAAACAACATACAAACTCTCTAGCTAAATCATTTAAATGTAACAACAAATGCGATCAAGATCGCAACTAAGGTAACAATTGATCCAACAGCATAATGATACCAAGCCTCACTATTAATGGCATATTTTTTAATCTTTCTAATCTTCAAGCGCATTGCATCCATCTTGATCTTTTGATCATCGACGACATCGGCAACATGCAACTCCAATTCCATCTTCTCCTCCTCAATTCTTTTCAATTTTTTCTTCAAATACTCGCTTTCTTGTTCAACTAAATTTAACCTCTCGACAAGAGGGTCGGTAGGAATTTTCGGTTCACATACCTCCTAGATAAAAACATCTATGTCAACTTGATGGGCATAATTTGTCATAAAAACGAATTGCAAAAAATACTTATAAAAGAGAATATAGCACATAAGAATCATAAACCGGACGAGGGCCGACGGGGACGGATATCAAAACCATGCCACTATGTATAACAAACAACGTACGGGTAAGAAAATTATACAAGTAACTATCTAAATCACACAAACATGAATTTTTTTATATAAAAAGGATAAGAACAAGAGGCTCACCAAGGTGGTGCCGGCGACGGGACGGTGCGGGCGATCGACGGTGGTTAGGATGGGGACGGGAATGCACTAAGTAAACCACATACCTACACATGCAAACTAAGAAGTTAATTTGAGCTCAAAATGCATATAAATCAAATAAACTAGCACATATAAATACTCCCAAACTAAAACCCACAAATCATTATACTTATAGAGCATTGCAAGAGCTAATCTAGCAACGAGAGATGAAAGGACAAAGGGTCTGACCTTTGTGAACACTTGGATGGATGGGGTGCCTTCAAACCATGACAAATTTTTGCAAAAATGGAGGATGAGCTCGAGCAAGAGGGGAAGAACAGAGAGGAGAGAAAAGGGAAAGAATAAAGAGCTCGGGCTCGACGAAGGGTTTATATAGGAGCATCTTTAGTCCCGGTTCATGACACAAACCGGGACTAAAGGTTAGCCTCTAGTCCCGGCTTGTGTCACGAACCGGGACTAAAGGTGCTAGTGGGGCCCCAGCCAGACACCAGTCTGACACCGGCCTGCCACCGCCCCTTTAGTCCCGGTTCGTGTCAAGAACCGGTACTAGAGGTTCAACATGAACCGGGACTAATGATTCCCGCCTCCCTAGCCATTGGAACCGGCACTAATGGTCACATTAGTACTAGTCCGTTTACAAACCGGGACTATGAGTCTCACATAAAGTCGTTTTTCTACTAGTGGGTATACTCCATGTTGCCATCCCTGATGGTCTGTCCTGGAGTGAAGGACTCAACTTGGCCAAGGTGGCCATTTGAGTTGGCGAAGAGAGGGTGCTGCCGAAGACGAACATTTGCTCAGGTACAAAAGTCGAACCGGCCCCAGCCTGCTAATTGGTCTTGATTTGCATCGATCTGCGATGATCACCTAGCAGGACATGCAAGGGCCACCACAGATAGAGCTAAATCCGATAGATCTCGAGGTAGTTGATCCTAAGCCAGATGTCTTGAATGAGGGTAACAAGGACACAAGGTTTTTCCCAGGTTTGGGCTCTCATGAGGATATAACACCCTACGTCCTGCTCTGATTGTCTTATTGTGTTGGGTGTACAAAGTACAGATAATCTACCACGAGATTGTAATGTTTATATGAGCTCCCCCCCCCCCCGGTTTATATAGTTGTCGGGGGTCCTAGGGCTACCTGATCCTAGTCGGCTACTTGCAGGGAGGAAAAGTCCTCCACGGATCTAGCGTCGAGTATACGTGAAGTATTCTAGACTTTCTTGTAATCGCCATGGGCTGCCCAGAGTGGCCTAGGACGGAACTGACATGGGGGACCTCGGTCTGCCCACTAGTTCAGGAGTCGACATTATGAGAGCCCCCCTAGCCAAGACACCATCAAGGACCGCACTGTGTGACTTTGTTCATCTCCCGGACACTCCTTTCATTGAGTTGCGGAATTTGGCCCATAGTGGAATTTTTCACACTATCATTGAGTTGCAACAATCCATAAATAAGTTCACCTGATAAACTTGGGCGACATGTTGCAACATTGGGAAGAAAATACAAGTCTATGACAATAGGGGCATGTTGCTTCAGGAGGCATGGCATTTCATAGTTCTTGGAGTGACAAACATCTGCCACATATACATGTGGCTAACTTGGACAATATACGGTTATGAACCAAACACACCCTTATACTCTAGAGGCATCTACCAAATTATTCGATAAATTCATATCCTCTAAAGAACCCCACAAATATTTATAGATATTTAACTGCACATATAAACCCACTATAATACAATAAAAGGTGGCTATGTAATTATACTGGTTTGCTTAAGTTTAGGATGTAACAATCCACTACGAGAAAAATATAATTATGATCATCCCAAATTATTTAATAAGTAAAAATATTGCGACAAAGTAAAGTTTTCTTTTAGCACAAGAAAATGTTTCTTAATACAACTTTGATAGTTATATCTAGAAAGTAGTACAACTATAAAGATTATTTGATACAAAATATACCATTGGAAGATCCTCTCTTATATACTTATCAAACACTATAAATCTTTTGTAATGTACTACACATACTATCGAACAAATTCATTGTTAAAGACAACATTTAAAAAGCATGCGCACCTTATAGTTTTTTTTACGAACAAGTGTCTTGTATGGACAAAATAAACATACTTAATGGCAAAGTTGAGTTGCTACAAAGTAAGAATGCTTAGTATAAACATGTGGGCATGATTTTATGATAGGAGAACTTAGGAAAATGCTACTTTTCACCCAATAGAGGTTGGAAGAAGTTAGTTTATGAGATGTCACATCCAATGACTTTCACAAATTATCACATTTTTTAAAACTAATCAGTAATAGTCACACTTTGTCATAACTGATATGGGGTCATGATATTGCCGCTCCATTAGTGCATGAAAGATATATGCTTAGTCTTGAACATAATCCCTATTTTAATAAACGATGACGAAGAATGTAGAACAGACGAAGGACGTAAAACTCTTGAAGATGCAAAGTCCCGCTACCTCTTAGCGCCAAGATGGGTGGCCGAGGCCAGGGTGTAAAAAATCCCATGACGACGACTGCAGCCCTTAACAAATCCCACATGTATGGTTATTCATTTTGTTTTCTCGTTGATTACACTACTTTTTTTTTATTATTCTTTAACATGAAGCTTTTAAAAATCAAGGTGAACATTTTTTTAAATGCATTATAAATATCAATTTTAAATATCAAGGTGAACATTCTATCTACCCGTTTGAATTTCTAATCTCTTCCTTCCCGAACAAATCTAACATAATCGTGAATTGACCCCCCAACCCCCCTATCTCTTCATGTCCAGGTGACTCGCGTTGATTCAGCAACTATCAATGGCATATGCAACCTCTTGCCTCAATTCTGTCGGCTTCCTCTTTGATCTTCACTCGGCGGAACACCGTAAGATAAACGAAGAGGAGGAAGAGCCGTAAATTGGGAATGTTGGAATCTATATTTGGCATATAGTCTTTCAATCCGTTCTTCAGTTTTTTCAACTAGAAAGCCTCTCTAATCGGCAGACGAAATCTATGCGGGTCCATAATGTAGGTAGTCGGCAAAAGCGGCCTGCCGTGACGCAGTAGACAACAACTGCTAATATCGCCACATGGCAAAAACTTTGCCGAGTTATGTTGTTCTAGAACTTGGCAAGCCGAGTTTATTTTGTTTGGCGAGCAGTGGCGGAGACAGGGGGCTAGCAGGGCCCTGGCCCTCCCTAACATCAGGATTTCGCAAAATCAGTACTAATTTGCTGCTAAATATCTATTTTTCAACACTTTGGCCCTCCCCAACCTGTTTTAGTAGAACTTGGCCCCCGATACATATTTTCTGCCTCGGCCACTGTTCGTGAGTTCTCTTTACCTGACTCTCAGCAACAGCATTTCCTGTGCCGAGTCCGGCATGTTGCTGAGAGCTGTACCCAACTTACGTGATTTTTGCCGAGCTCACGTAATTTGACTCTGGGCAAAGCTGTGAAGCAGCCCTTTTTTTCAGTAGGGCTTCTTCCACTTCACATTTATTTCCCGATACAGCCCAAGCTAGCATGCAGATCGGCCAACCTTTCTGGAGCTGGGCGGACGGGATCAGGAGCAGTGATTGGCGCTAGACTACTACTCCTTCCGTCCGGAAATACTTGTCATCAAAATAAATAAAAGGGGATGTATCTAGATGTATTTTAGTTCTAGATACATCCCTTTTTGTCCATTTTGATGACAAGTATTTTCGGACGGAGGGAGTACGATTTAGCATGACAAAACTGACTGAATGTAAGATGCATAGCTGAACACGTGTACAAAAAGTGTGGACCGATAGAAAAAAAAACGAATTGCGTGAAAATGCATCAATGTGGAAAGAGGAAACTGTTTTGTTTCAAGAAAAGTTGTGGTCAAAATGAACCAGCCAGGCAAACTGCGTGGAAGATGTCCACGTCCAGCTTGACTCATCTATGAATTTCCTTTTCTTTTTGTTGGCACATGCACATGATTCCAGAGATGTGGAAAAACTGCACATGGGGAAAGAAAATTCCACCATACGTGCCGGTGCTTCAACTCTATATAGTGCTCCCGGCCGGAAAAGGCTACTCCCATCTCCACCGGCCGACATCATCTCCGTCGCTCCCTGCTAAGCTGCCACTGACCATTGCATACACATCCTGATCCCAAGGCGACGATGGCTGGATGCGTGGCACTGGCGGTGGTCCTGCTGTGCGCGGCGGCCGCCATGGCCGCGGCACAGTCGGCGTCCAACGTGCGCGCCACCTACAACTTCTACAACCCGGAGAAGATCAACTGGGACCTCAACACCGCCAGCGCCTACTGCGCCACATGGGACGCCGGCATGTCCTTGGCCTGGCGCTCCAAGTAGGACGGGGCTTACCTGCGCCGCGTACGTGCGCCCATCCGTGCGCCGCTGCTACGTGTCGCTCATCCCGGCATCTCCTCGGCGTGGCTGTTTTTGGCCGCGAAAAAAAAACAAAATACCAATCCTAATACACGTCTGTTCGGTCCAGCGAGGTCCTCTCGTATTCTTCACCTCTTTACTCCTCTCTCTCTTTCCCGTCAGAGATCGGACATGGAGTAGAGCACGGAGGACGGAGGGGATGAAGCCGCCGCGATGTCCACCCCGTGCTCCCTTACTTCAGGAGGCGACTTCTCTTTTGCCGGATTGCATCTTGTCCGGCTGCTAGCCATGTTCTTCTCTCCTTGGGCGCGCAGCAAGTCAGGGGCAGCTCGAGAGCTCCGACCATGGAGAGGTGGATCTTGGACGGGCGCAGCTGCCTGCAGAGACTCATGAGCTCGAGCGCTCCAGCCCCGACCTGGAGGAGGTGGATAGTGGGTAGGGCAACTGCTTCGACTAGCTGGAGCGCTGCAGCCCGTACATGGAGGCGGCGGATCCCGGGTGGCGCAGCAGCTCTGTACCGCCATGAGTGTGCCACACATAGGCGGAGGCAGCAGACCCGGACGCCGCAGGCTCGTGGTGGAGAGCTCGTGCTGTGCCTTCGTTCGTTCATCAAGAGATTCAGCTCTACTACTTCCACAACAGATACGACACAGCCACACAGGTAAATTTTCTATTTTGCTTTGCTGGTCTCTTGATCTTTGATTTCTTGCTTGTTGGCTAGGAACACGAGTTATGGTTGTGGGCATAGAGATAATTTGGTTGCTTTCTATTCAATCGATGTTCAATAACAAGTTCTAATGAAAAATAGTGTCAATTAAAATCGACTTCACTGCATAGGGATAATTTGTTCGATATTCGATTCAATCCATGGCATCCCCAAATAAAATAAAATAAAAAAATCCATGGCAAATAACAAGAAAACCAGTGTCATCTATGAAATTGATTAAATTGGCTTTAGTACATGGGATAGAGCTTTTTATTTAACAATGGAGTGTCTTAACGAGCGAATGTGAGAAATTTTGTTCTGGCGTGACCAATCCTTTCATCCTTCCATCTTCCACAAGCACGCGGGGTGGTGATGGGGTAGGAAAGGTGAATCGAGCTGGCAGCAGGACCGGCAGTCATGCCATAGCTATAAACTGTTCATGACAAATTGATTAAGTTGGCTTCTGTTCATGGAAGATGACTTGATTTTGTCCTGTCATTATAGTAGAGGAAGAGGTTGCAATACTCTGTTGCTGCAATGCCGAGTTGTGCACTTGGAAATCGGTGCAGATGTGGTTGTTTTGATGACCCTATGCAGAAAAGTAGCAAAGTTTAATGATGCAGAAGTTTCGAAATGATAATAAAACATGACAAAGTAGAATGCTTATACCATTAGTGTATTGTACTGTTGGAATCCTTCCAGCATTCTTTGGTTCATTGGCATCGAGAATGTATTTCCAAGTGACGACTGCATTGAGGCACTTAGCAATGGGTTGTACTGCAAGTGCGGTGCAACCATTTGATTTGTCATAAACTCCAAATGACCCTACAAAAATGATAGATAAATGTCAATAAAATTAAATTTTCTGTGTAAACCAAGCAGGATAGTTTTATACCCTTGATGTGCTTTCAGGTTGTACTTGTAAAGAATCACTAGTCTTCTTTTGTTTTGTTTCTGCTATCTCTAGCATTGAGATTGTATTACCAATTGATGGCTGCACTGAAGCATTTAGGAATGGCTTGTGCTGTAATTGGGGCATACCCATTTGGTGTGTCATAACCTCCAAATTACCCTATAAAAAGTGAAAGATGAATTTCAGCAAAATTAATTTCTATGAAAAAAGTGTGACAGTTTTATACCATTGATGTGCTTGTAAGTTGTGCTTGTGAAGAATCGATTGTCTTCTTTTTCCTTTTTGTTTTTCCTTTCGCCAAGCGACCACTGGGTTTTGCTGACATCGAGATTGTGTTACCAAGCGATTGGTGCATTGAAGCATTTAAGAATGGGTTGTACTGCAATTGCGGCGCACCCATTTGATTTTGCATAAAATCCAAATACCCCTATAAAAAGCGATAGATAAATGTTAGTAGAACTAATTTTTCTATGTGAAACAAATTGGATCGTTTTATACCGTTGATGCGCTTTGAGGTTGTAGTTGTAAAGATTCATGGGTCTTCTTTTCCTGGTTTGTTTTTACTTTCTCTAAACCCCCAGCGGGTTGTGCTGACATGATAATTGTATTAGCAAGCGTTGGGTGCATGGAAGCATTTAGGAATGGGTTGTACAGTAATTGCGGTGCGCCCATCTGATTTGCCATAAGCTCCAAATGACCCTATAAAAAGTGATGGATAAATGTGAGTAAAATTAAAATTTCTATGTGAAAAAAGTGGGACAGTTTCAGACCATTGATGTGCTTTGAGGTTGTACAGGTACAGGATCATCTGTCTTCTTCTTTTTCTTCTTTGTTATTGCTTTCTCCAATCCACAAATGGGTCTTGCTGATCCTCGTGTAGTCTTCTCCTTCTCCTTGATACCTCTTGGCTTGGCAAGCCCCTCGTTGTGTTTTGAAACTCTACTAGAGTCGATAAGCGGACCTGCAACTATAAATTAAAATGTAAGTCTTATACAAAACTCTATGCAATCAATAGTACAATATATACCTCGCGAAACAGAGGAGTCCCCCATATCTGGATCAGGATCAGGATCAGTTCTATTTTTCAACTATTTCTCCACAGCTTCTGCTAGCTGCTCTGCGCATTTAGCAACCATATCATATGTTTCGTCCGATTCAGAGGCACGAGCAGCTATTTTGACAAACATTCTGCACAACTCCTCATAGTAGTTCGACATTTTTGCTTTTCGATCCTCATGTAGATTGCGATTGCTTGTTATCTCTAGAACTTTGGCGTCTATTGTCCACCTTTTCAAGATATATTGTTCAGGGATATGCTTGATATTATTGATATCATGTACCTTTAAGCAATGACGGCATAGAATTCCAGCAAATTCAAACTTCTTGCAACTACAATTCACCCTTTCTTCATTTGGAGCAAATCTAACAACATGCTCACGTTTTGTGTCATGAAATTTTACCGTGTAAAACTTTTGCTCTGTATCACTGTCATCACGAAGGAATGTGTCATAATTCAGGGTCAGAAGCACTTCCTCCTGAAACATCTTGAATATTGCTGGAGTATATGTAGTTACAGCGTGCCTTAATATATAGCTACTTTCTGCCTTCATCTTCGGAGTAGTTTGTGATGCCTTGAAGTCACACTTCACTTCTTCAAATCTTTTATCTGCAACAAGCCGTTCGAAATGCTCGAAAAATGTAAGCATGTCATATTTAATACTGATGTAACGCTTCAGTTCATTGTTCATGCTTTCACTTCTTTGGGTAGTGCTCATGTGGGCAGAGAATGTATTTCTACCATACACTAGTGCCCATTGCTCCCTTTTCTCGAACAACCTTTGGAGCCATGTATTCTCACGTAGTCCATACTTATCAAGCATATCATTCCATGCACTTATAAATTCTTCTTCGTCCTCTATGTCATAGATACAGTGCTGGAAATCACTATTGAACTTCTTATATTCTGGAACAACTCCAGCAAGGTGCTTGTAAGCATTTTGATTCATATGCCACACACAAAGTCTATGGTGAGAGTGAGGTAGGACTTCACTGATTGCCTTGGCCATTGCTGCATCTTCATCGGTAAGAATTGTTTGTGGATGTTTCCCTGACATAACTTTTAGAAAAGTTCTAAAAAGCCAACCAAAACTTTCAGCAGTTTCATCATAAAGAAGTGCAGCACCAAACACAATAGTTTTCTTGTGATTATTCACCCCAACAATCAAACCAAATGGACGCCCATCATTTAGTTTCCTATATGTGGTGTCAAAGCTTATAACATCACCGAAAGTTGCATAGTCTGAGACCATTTTCGAGTCAGCCCAAAATATATTAGTTATCAAATCGTCCTCATCTACTTGAATTGAATAAAAAAAACTTGACATCTTCTGCTACCTTCTTCTCCATGTATTCTAACACTCCCCCTGTATCACCTTTCGCTGCTTGCAATGTTCTTTTTGAGTACAAACGATTTTTCATGTCTTGAGGGATAAAACCAAGGTTTTCTTGTCCACATGCTTCTTTGGCCATAAGATCAATAGTTGCTTTATTAGAAATGCCTACAGACTTTGCGACCTCTGCAGCCGCTATTTGTGCATCGGTCACTTTTCCGTGAGATCTCAAGTACTGGGCCATGGTTCCAGTATCAAGAATGTGGTTATGTGTCTCCTCAAATTCGTAAACCTGATAAAATCCATTCCTAAGACTTATTTTCATATGTGCATTACATCCACATCGTGATTCAGGCCTACTATAACTGAATGTATCTTCTCTCTTATCTTCAGCACGAGTTCCTAATAGTTTAAATCATTGTCTTAGTGCATATAAAAATTATTATACTCCAAACAAATTGCAAGTGGTCCATACCTTGACGAGAACAGAAAAATGTTCTCTGTTGTATTGTATCGGAGTTCTTTACTTTATGCTTACTGCCTCTCCGGACGCTAAAACCCATAACTTCAGCATACTTGTTATAAAAGGAATAAGCCTCTTCATCAGATAAAAAGTTCATTCCAATCTTTGGTACCCTTTTATTAATACGATCTTTCGCATTGCTAGCTGCGGTTTCTTGCACATCCTGTATCAATTAATATGCATTTTAGTTAAAACACAGATATTTAACAACCATGTTTATTTGCCATCAGGGAAAAGGATGATATGAAGAAAACAATCACTAGGAAGATGAAAAGGAGGATATGAAGAATACAAACGAGAATCTCACTGTTGGTGGTTCTGATCCATTATCATCATGGTTCCCATGACCACCCTCTAGAGAAGCCATCAGGGAAGGACAAGAAGATCCTTTGCTTCAGTCTCTAGGTCGCTCCAGACTCAGAGACGTTGCATCTGCTTGACGATGTTGATTGATGAATGATAAAAGAGTCTCCTGATTGTTTCAGCAGGCTCTATTAATCTTTATATTTTCTGGTCCATTCCAATGCGATTTGGAGATAAGGATGTTGTTTTGGCGGGATTAAGAGATCTGATTGGGCGGGATTATTTCCCTCCATAGTTCTATTCAGTTTTGATGATCAGCAAGTATTACGGGTCTTTTTTTTGGGGTAAAGCAAGTATTACGGGTCGATGTGTATTAGGAAGGATAATTTTGATTTTTTTTTCTGTGACAAAAAACGGCCCCACGAGGTGAGGCAGGGATGGGCGACACGTATCAGGGGCGCACGGATGGGCGCATGCCCAGGGCGCAGGCAAGCCCCATCCCTCCAAGTATGGCTGGACTGCCTTTTGCGGGCCCGCTGGGCCCACTGGCCAGGCATCCTGCGGCAAGTGCCTCCAGGTAAGGACTAAGGACTCCATTATAAATTTAACGTCACATTTTTCATAATAAATTATGTTTTTTGAGGATGTTAAGTTTAGTTGATGAGCGTTGCACATTTGCTTCAGTTTGTTTTATTAAAATGTTAGTGTTCTTGCAAACTAAATTTGTCATCAGCACGTCAATGTAAATGGCCATAAAAAGTGTTAGATTTGCCATGCCTAAAGATCGGACGCCAGATTTTTTAGTGTTTCCACTAAGAATAACCTCTTTACTCTATTACATGGACATTTCTTTTTTTTGGCGAATAGATGAACATCATTTGACGTGTTGGCTAATGTTTTTATCATCTGAATCTGAATATATAGGTGACGAACACGGCTACCGGCGCACAGATTACGGTGAGGATCGTTGACCAGTGCAGCAACGGTGGCCTGGACCTGGACTATGACACAGTGTTCAGCAAGATCGACACCAACGGGGTGGGTATGCAGCAGGGCCACCTCACCGTCAACTACCAGTTCGTCGACTGTGGCGATAACTAACGAAGAAATAATTGGTGCTCCCATGCTATGCAAGGGAAAAAAAGATTCTGGATTACAAATAATGATGCACGTCTGCAAATTATAATAAAGTGGAATAAATTTTAATGTGATGAATGGATCCAAGGTTTTCACCCCCTCCTTATGTATGGATGGACTAGGACACAACTATATGGCCAGTTCTTTTCGTGGCTTCTAGAATAAGCTGCAAAAAGCTGCCCCCTACCCAGCTTATTCTAGAAGCCCAACCATTTTTTTTAAAGCCTATTAATTAAGACTTGAATTGTAGGCTTCTAAAAAGAAAATTTTGGTTGGGCTTCTAGAATAAACTGGGTAGGGGGCAGCTTATTCTGGAAGCCCAAAAAAACTAGCAAAAGAACTGGCCCATAGATGTCGTTTGTTGAATGTGGGGCATTCTGGACTTCTACTTTTCTTGTCATCGCCAAGCTTTGCATTTCTTTTTTTGCCCCTCATTTTAGTAGGTTAAATGTTGACTTTATAGCCCTTAATGATCTGGAAGGTTAACTACCATAAAACTTGATTTGATTACTCGTAGATAGGTGCAATTCTGATAGGTGAGTTAGTTCAGTTTCTGACGTATTTAAGCCGGGGATAGGCAGATCCGTGGCATTTGTGGTGTGCTGATCGTTCTTGACCACCACTCACTCGAACTCATGAACTCACTTATGCACACAGATCAAACGATTTTACTATGTACTAAATCAGCCACAATTAATATGGATCGAAGAGAGTAATAATTCTAGGAATTCTGAAATCTTGACACAAGTGTTGACATTCATCACTCAAATCTAGGCTCTACTGCTGTAGGTAAAGCTCCCACGAACATCACCAAGAGAAAACATTAATACCATCAGGAGGGGGGACGAGAACCGGAAGGGGGGACTGGAGATATGGCGGGCGCGGGCCAAAAATTTACAGCTGCCCCCAAAATTATTCGATACGGGCGTTTTACGTGACCTGCGTGGGATGATTTTTCGTCCCGACCCTGCAAAACGATGGTAATTACTCTAGCCCATGTGTCTTGTGTGAAAATCTAGATTTCTTTCATGGAATTACTCCTTTTCTTTTCTATTCGCGCCAACTCTACCAAAGTGTTTCGAGAGCCGGGAACCGACGATGACTTTGGCTGCGACAACAATGCATGTTGGGGACCCTTGCTAGGAATCTTGTTAACTAACGAAGCCTAGAAGTCCAAGTGCAAGGACGTGCCACCATAACCAAGCCAGGATAGCGGAGCAAGCCCACCTCCACCCGACCTGAGTAATCCAACCAAGCCCAAGCTAGGGAGGGTCAGGCAGGGGAGACATTCCAGATCACTCTAGGGCTAGGGTTTTCACCTACCCGCATCTTCTTTCTCTACACCGAGGCCGGGAGCATGTAACCCAAGAATAGATCTTCCCATCGATCCTCACGAGTGCCAGTGAGTACTCGAGCAACACAACCATCAAAGACACGAGTAGGATCGTATTCTTCTCGATCGTAGGGCTTGGGTCTGCGTAAATCATCTGTCCCATACCTTGCCATATGGATCCGCCGCTTGCACACCCCTCGAATAAAATTAGTCTTCTCTCGACTATGCTGTTGGTCGTGAAAACACCGATAGTTGGTTGGTGTGGCAGGTAGGGGCAGGTACGTGCAGATCCAATTTATCGGATTGAGATGGCTTCTCCAACCAAGGTTGGAGGCAGTGCCGTGCTAGGCCAGGGTCTCCACCCGGCTCCCTCCACTTGGCCTCCACCATAGCGAAGGAACGAATCTTTGCTACCTCCTTTGCAATGCATGATGAATGTATTTTAGTTGGGCAACTAAAATTTTGAAATATTTCATGAACAAAATTTCACATTTATTTTGTAAGAAAGTGGTTTATCTGACATTTAAAATATAAGAAATGAAAGTAAAATACTCACTCCGTCTCATAATGTAAGACGTTTTTACAAGCTAAAGAAGAGAAACAAAAATAATAAAGAAAATCCTCAGCAAATTATAGGATCGGACGGCGAGCGGTCGCAGCAAATCAAAAAAAAAACGTGTGTTTGGTGCGCTCAGCGCTCATGCAGCTTGCTTGCGGTCTGCTCGCATATGCATCGATCCATCACATGCCACACAACGCATGCACCGCGTGAGTCCACTCCACGCCACTCCACCGGCAAACAGGAGCATCTATCTGTCAGCGCCGTGACGAGCAAGCAGAGCAAGGTAGCCGCTGCCATGTCAACTGGGGGCCAAGGCACCACCATGGCAGCGAACCCGGGCCGAGACGGCTACATGGCGAGAAGGGTATCCAACAGGTCCAAAAGAATCGTCCAGCCCAACAGAAGGTTCATCAGGCCCGACTGGACCCGTTGACTGCATCGCCACCAGCTACTTAACCTGGAAGCATCGACTGTATCGGCATCCATAGGGATCAGGCAAAGGACGGCGGCTCTCTTCCTCACCTACTTTCCCTTTCCCTTCCTCCCCACGGAATTCTGTCGATGCATGAACTGAGTTGATTCTTGAGGAAGAGTAATAGATCGATTCCATACCCTAACATCCTGGTATCAGAGACCACCACCACCACCGATCTCCACCGCGAAATCCTGGAAACCCGTCAACGCGTCCACGCCCGGCAAGTCCTCCTTGCCGCCATGGATCCGACGCTCAAGGAGTACCTCGACAAGCTCCATCAGGACGCGAAGAGCGATTCCGCGAGCGTCCTCAAGCAGCTGCAAGCACAGACACCGCAGATCGAAGATCTCCTCCGATGGAAACCCAATCTAGAAGCCCGCTTCACCAAGCTGGAGAACACGGTCGCCCTGATGCAAGTGACCCCTCCTCAACCAACCGCACCGCCTTCGTCGAGTGGAGCGACGCACCAAGTTCCCCCACCACCGCTGTTGCACGCGCGAGGAATACTCCACGGGCCCAATGGCCACGGCGACGTCGATCTCACTGGGGGGCTCCCGTCGGTGACCTTAGAGTCACCTACGGCACTCCCGGTCACGGGTACGTCTCAGCACCTGACAATTCCCCCTCCAGAACCCATAACTCCATCATTTCTCGCCAATTTGGGGTAGAACCCACCTCCCATGAATTTTCCCCTGTTCAATGGCGAGAACCCGCAGCTCTGGAGAACGCTCTGTGAGCAATATTTCCAGATGTTCGCCATTCATGATGCATACCGTGTTCCCATGGCGATTTTTAACTTCTCAGGTCCTGCGGGCATCTGGCTCCAATCAGTTCAGAAGAAACTGATTGGGCTCGATTGAGACTCGTTTACATCATTAATCTGCACCTGATTCGGGCGTGACAAACACCAGATGCTCATCAGACAGTTTTACGCAATTAAACAGCATACTATTGTCGCAGATTTCATCGAGCGATTTGAATCGCTGATGAATCACCTCATTTCTTATTCTGAAAGTACTCACCCATATTTTTTCCTGACACGCTTTGTCGAGGGCTTGCGACCAGACATACGCGCGGTGGTGCTAGTACAGCGACCACCGGACCTGGACACAACTTGTTCGCTGGCCCTACTTCAGGAGGAAGTGGCCGACGGAGACTTGCCCTACAGGCGTTTCTCCAACACCAGCCCAGGGCCAAGCCACACGGTCAGATCGACTCCACCCTCCTTCATCAGTCGACCTGCGACACCTGCGGCCGGCTCTGAAGATAGGCGCGGGACCGATGCAGCTCGGGCCTCGTCTGAAACAAGCAAGATCGCCGCTCTGCGTCAGTTTAGACGAGCTAAAGGGCTTTGTTTCAAGTGCGGCGAACGCTGGGGCAAAGATCATGTGTGCCCACCAACAGTTCAAATGCACATCGTCGACGAACTGCTTGCGACGTTCAGTATGGATGATCCAACTGGTGACTCACCGCCTGATTCGCCCGTTTCTGAAGAAGAAAACCTGTGCACTCTCTCGCGTCAGGCTGAAGACGGCTCATCTGACCCTGGAGTTCTACAACTGCAAGCATGGGTGCAAGGACAAGAAATACTGCTGTTGGTGGACTCCGGCAGCACAACATCTTTCGTCGACAGTGTTGGAAATATGCCCTAGAGGCAATAATAAATTGATTATTATTATATTTCCTTGTTCATGATAATCGTTTATTATCCATACTATAATTGTATTGATAGGAAACTCAGATACATGTGTGGATACATAGACAACACCATGTCCCTAGTAAGCCTCTAGTTGACTAGCTCGTTGATCAACAGATGGTTACGGTTTCCTAACCATGGACATTGGATGTCATTGATAACGGGATCACATCATTAGAAGAATGATGTGATGGACAAGACCCAATCCTAAGCCTAGCACAAAGATCGTAGTTCGTATGCTAAAGCTTTTCTAATGTCAAGCATCTTTTCCTTAGACCATGAGATTGTGCAACTCCCGGATACCGTAGGAATGCTTTGGGTGTACCAAACGTCACAACGTAACTGGGTGGCTATAAAGGTGCATTACAGGTATCTCTGAAAGTATCTGTTGGGTTGGCACGAATCGAGACTGGGATTTGTCACTCCGTGTAAACGGAGAGGTATCTCTGGGCCCACTCGGTAGGACATCATCATAATGTGCACAATGTGACGAAGGGGTTGATCATGGGATGATGTGTTACGGAACGAGTAAAGAGACTTGCCGGTAACGAGATTGAACAAGGTATCGAGATACCGACGATCGAATCTCGGGCAAGTATCGTACCGATAGACAAAGGGAATTGTATACGGGATTGATTAAGTCCTTGACATCGTGGTTCATCCGATGAGATCATCGTGGAACATGTGGGAGCCAATATGGGTATCCAGATCCCGCTGTTGGTTATTGACCGGAGAGTCATCTCGGTCATGTCTGCATGTCTCCCGAACCCGTAGGGTCTACACACTTAAGGTTCGGTGACGCTAGGGTTATAGAGATATTAGTATGCGGTAACCCGAAAGTTTTTCGGAGTCCCGGATGAGATCCCGGATGTCACGAGGAGTTCCGGAATGGTCCGGAGGTAAAGAATTATATATAGGAAGTGCTATTTCGGCCATCGGGACAAGTTTCGGGGTCATCGTTATTGTACCGGGACCACCGGAAGGGTCCCGGGGGTCCACCGGGTGGGGCCACCTGCCCCGGGGGGGCACATGGGCTGTAGGGGGTGCGCCTTGGCCTACATGGGCCAAGGGAACCAGCCCCAAGAGGCCCATGCGCCAAGAGAAGAGAAAAAGGGGAGAGTCCTAAAAGGGGAAGGCACCTCCGAGGTGCCTTGGGGAGGATGGACTCCTCCCCCCCTTGGCCGCACCCTTCCTTGGAGGAATGGGCAAGGGCTGCGCCTCCCCCCTCTCCCTTGGCCCTATATATAGTGGGGAAAAGGAGGAGCAACCATACCTAAGGCCTGACGCCTCCCTCTCCCTCCCGTGACACATCTCCCTCCTCCCGCAGCGCTTAGCGAAGCCCTGTTGGAATCCCGCTACTTCCACCACGCCGTCGTGCTGCTGGATCTCCATCAACCTCTCCCGCCTCCTTGCTGGATCAAGGCGTGGGAGACGTCTCCGTTCCGTACGTGTGTTGAACGCGGAGGTGCCATCCGTTCGGCGCTAGGATCATCGGTGATTTGGATCACGACGAGTACGACTCCATCAACCCCGTTCTCTTGAACGCTTCCGCTTAGCGATCTACAAGGGTATGTAGATGCACTCTCCTTCCCCTTGTTGCTGGTCTCTCCGTAGATTGATCTTGGTGACACTTAGGAAAATTTTGAATTTCTGCTACGTTCCCCAACAGACAGCACCCTCGCGGCCAGGCTGACTGGAGCTACTGCCTTGTCGAGACCGTGCCGTGTGCGAGTTGCAGATGGAGCTACCATTCCTTGCACTCGTTATATACATGCATGTCAATGGGTCACACAAGGACACGAGTTTCAAACAGATTTCAAAATCCTCAAGCTGGGATCGTACGATGCTATCCTGTTGGGGAACGTAGTAATTTCATAAAATTTTCCTACGCACACGCAAGATCATGGTGATGCATAGCAACGGGAGGGGAGAGTGTTGTCTACGTACCCTCGTAGACCGAAGCGGAAGCGTTGACACAACGTAGAGGAAGTAGTCGTACGTCTTCCCGGTTCAACCGATCCAAGTACCGTTACTCCGGCACCTCCGAGTTCTTGACACACGTACAGCTCAATGACGCACCCCGATCTCCGATCCAGCAGAGGCACGGGGAGGAGTTCCATCAGCACGATGGCGTGGTGACGATCTTGATGTTCTACTGTCGCAGGGCTTCGCCTAAGCACCGCTACAATATGACCGAGGTGTAATATCGTGGAGGGGGGGCACCGCACACGGCTAAGGAACAAACTCAATGATCAACTTGTGTGTCCATGGGGTGCCCCCTACCCCCGTATATAAAGGAGTGGAGGAGGGGAGGGCAGGCCCTCTTCTATGGCGCGCCCTAGGGGAGTCCTACTCCCACCGGGAGTAGGATTCCCCCTTTCCTAGTCCAACTAGGAGTCCTTCCATGTATTAGGAGTAGGAGACAAGGAAGGGGAAGAGAGAAGGGAAGGAAGGAGGGGGTGCGGCCCCTCCCCCTAGTCCAATTCGGACTAGGCCATGGGGGGCGCGCGGCCTGCCCTAGGCAGCCCCTCTCTCTTTCCCGCAGGGCCCAATAAGGCCCAATACTTCTCCCCGGCGAATTCCCGTAACTCTCCGGTACTCCGAAAAATACCCGAATCACTCGGAACCTTTCCGAACTCCGAATATAGTCGTCCAATATATCGATCTTTACGTCTCGACCATTTCGAGACTCCTCGTCATGTCCCCGATCTCATCCGGGACTCCTAACTCCTTCGGTACATCAGAACTCATAAACTCATAATATAACTGTCATCGAAACCTTAAGCGTGCGGACCCTACGGTTCGAGAACAATGTAGACATGACCGAGACACGTCTCCGGTCAATAACCAATAGCAGGACCTGGATGCCCATATTGGTTCCTACATATTCTATGAAGATCTTTATCGGTCAGACCGCATAAGAACATACGTTGTTCCCTTTGTCATCGGTATGTTACTTGCCCGAGATTCGATCGTCGGTATCCAATACCTAGTTCAATCTCGTTACCGGCAAGTCTCTTTACTCGTTCCGTAATACATCATCTCACAACTAACTCATTAGTTGCAATGCTTGCAAGGCTTAAGTGATGTGCATTACCGAGAGGGCCCAGAGATACCTCTCCGACATTTGGATTGACAAATCCTAATCTCGAAATACGCCAACTCAACAAGTACCTTTGGAGACACCTGTAGAGCACCTTTATAATCACCCAATTACGTTGTGACGTTTGGTGGCACACAAAGTGTTCCTCCGGTAAATGGGAGTTGCATAATCTCATAGTCATAGGAACATGTATAAGTCATGAAGGAAGCAATAGCAACATACTAAACGATCGGGTGCTAAGCTAACGGAATGGGTCATGTCAATCAGATCATTCAACTAATGATATGATCCCGTTAATCAAATAACAACTCTTTGTCCATGGTTAGGAAACATAACCATCTTTGATTAACAAGCTAGTCAAGTAGAGGCATACTTGTGACACTCTGTTTGTCTATATATTCACACATGTATTATGTTTCCGGTTAATACAATTCTAGCATGAATAATAAACACTTATCATGATATAAGGAAATAAATAATAACTTTATTATTTCCTCTAGGGCATATTTCCTTCAGTCTCCCACTTGCACTAGAGTCAATAATCTAGATCACATCACCATGTGATTCACATCGATAGTTCACATCATCATGTGATTAACACCCATAGTTCACATCGCCATGTGACCAACATCAAAAGGGTTTAATAGATTTAGTAATCTAGTTCACATCGCTATGTGATTAACACCCAAAGAGTACTTAGGTGTGATCATGTTTTGCTTGTGAGAGAATCTTAGTCAACGGGTCTTTCACATTTAGATCCGTTATGTATTTTGCAATTTTTTATGTCTACAATGCTCTGCACGGAGCTACTCTAGCTAATTGCTCCCACTTTCAATATGTATCTAGATCGAGACTTAGAGTCATCCAGATCGGTGTCAAAACTTGCATCGACGTAACCCTTTACGACGAACCTTTTGTCACTTCCATAATCAGGAAACATATCCTTATTCCACTAAGGATAATTTTGACCGCTGTCAAGTGATCTACTCCTAGATCACTATTGTACTCCCTTGCCAAACTCAGTGCAGGGTATACAATAGATCTGGTACACAGCATGGCATACTTTATAGAACCTATGGACAAGGCATAGGGAATGACTTTCATTCTCTTTCTATCTTCTGCCGTGGTCGGGTTTTGAGACTTACTCAATTTCACACCTTGTAACACAGGCAAGAACTCTTTCTTTGACTGTTCCATTTTGAACTACTTCAAAATCTTGTCAAGGTATGTACTCATTGAAAAAACTTATCAAGCGTTTTGATCTATCTCTATAGATATTGATGCTCAATATGTAAGCAGCTTCACCGAGGTCTTTATTTGAAAAACTCCTTTTAAACACTCCTTTATGCTTTGCAGAATAATTCTACATTATTTCCGATCTACAATATGTCATTCACATATACTTATCAGAAATGCTGTAGTGCTCCCACTCACTTTCTAGTAAATACAGGCTTCACTGCAAGTCTGTATAAACTATATGCTTTGATCAACTTATCAAAGCGTATATTCCAACTCCGAGATGCTTGCACCAGTCCATAGATGCACATTTTGTTAACACCTTTAGGATCGACAAAACCTCTTGGTTGCATCACATACAACTCTTCTTTAATAACTCCATTAAGGAATGCAGTTTTGTTTATCCATTTGCCAGATTTCATAAAATGCGGCAATTGCTAACATGATTCGGACAAACTTTTAAGCATCGATACAAGTGAGAAAATCTCATTGTATTCAACATCTTGAACTTTGTCAAAAACCTTTTTCGACAAGTCTAGCTTTGTAGATAGTAACACAACTATCAGCGTCCGTCTTCCTCTTGAAGATCCATTTATTTTCTATGGCTTGCCGATCATCGGGCAACTCCACAAAGTCCACACTTTGTTCTCATACATGGATTTCATCTCAGATTTCATGGCCTCAAGCCATTTCGCGGAATCTGGGCTCATCATCGCTTCCTCATAGTTCGTCGGTTCATCATGGTCTAGTTACATGACTTCCAGAACAGGATTACCGTACCACTCTGGTGCGGATCTCACTCTGGTTTACCTACGAGATTCGGTAGTAACTTGATCTGAAGTTACATGATCATCATCATTAGCTTCCTCACTAATTGGTGTAGTAGTCACAGGAACAGATTTCTGTGATGAACTACTTTCCAATAAGGGAGAAGGTACAATTACCTCATCAAGTTCTACTTTCCTCCCACTCACTTCTTTCGAGAGAAACTCCTTCTCTAGAAAGGATCCATTTATTAGCAACGAATGTTTTGCCTTCGGATCTGTGATAGAAGGTGTACCCAACAATTTCCTTTGGGTATTCTATGAAGACGCACTACTCCGATTTGGGTTTGAGCTTATCAGGATGAAACTTTTTCACATAAGCATCGCAGCCCCAAACTTTAAGAAACGACAACTTTGGTTTCTTGCTAAACCACAGTTCATATAGTGTCGTCTCAACGGATTTAGATGGTGCCCTATTTAACGTGAATGCAGCTGTCTCTAATGCATGATCCCAAAACGATATTGGTAAATCGGTAAGAAACTTCATAGATTGTACTATATCCAATAAAGTACGGTTATGACGTTCGGACACACCATTATGATGTGGTGTTCCAGGTGGCATGAATTTGTGAAACTATTCCACATTGTTTTAATTGAAGACCAAACTCGTAACTCAAATATTTGTCTCCACGATCAGATCGTAGAAACCTTATTTTCTTGTCACGATGATTTTTCCACTTCACTCTGAAATTCTTTGAACCTTTCAACTATTTCAGACTTATGTTTCATCAAGTAGATATACCCATATCTGCTCAAATCATCTGTGAAGGTCAGAAAATAACGATACCCGCCGCGAGCCTTAACCACTCATTGGATCGCATACATCAGTATGTATTATTTCCAATAAGTTAGTTGCTCGCTCCACTGTTCCGGAGAACGGAGTCTTAGTCATCTTGCCCATGAGGCATGGTTCGCAAGCATCAAGTGATTCCAAAATCCCATCAGCATGGAGTTTCTTCATGCGCTTTACACCAATATGACCTAAACGGCAGTGCCACAAATAAGTTGCACTATCATTATTAACTTTGCATCTTTTGGTTTCAATATTATGAATATGTGTATCACTACGATCGAGATCCAATGAACCATTTTCATTGGGTGTGTAACCATATAAGGTTTTATTCATGTAAACAGAACAACAGTTTATTCTCTTACTTAAATGAATAACCGTATTGCAATAAACACGATCAAATCATATTCATGCTCAACGCAAACACCAAATAACATTTATTTAGATTCAACACTAATCCCGAAAGTATAGGGAGTGTGCGATGATGATCATATCAATCTTGGAACTACTTTCAACACACATCGTCACTTCATCCTTAACTAGTTTCTGTTTATTCTGCAACTCCCGTTTCGAGTTACTACTCTTAGCAACTGAACCAGTACCAAATACCGAGGGGTTGCTATAAACACTAGTAAAGTACACATCAATAACATGTATATCAAATATACCTTTGTTTACTTTGCCATCCTTCTTATCTGCCAAATACTTGGGGTAGTTCTGCTTCCAGTAGCCAGTCCCTTTGCAGTAGAAGCACTTAGTCTCAGGCTTAGGTCCAGATTTGGGCTTCTTCACTTGAGCAGCAACTTGCTTGCCGTTCTTCTTGAAGTTCCCTTCTATCCCTTTGCCCTTTTCTTGAAACTAGTGGCCTTGTTAACCATCAACACTTGATGTTCTTTCTTGATTTCTACCTTCATCGATTTCATCATCATGAAAAACTCGGGAATCATTTTCATCATCCCTTGCATACTATAGTTCATCACGAAGTTCTACTAACTTGGTGATGGTGACTAGAGAATTCTGTCAATCACTATCTTATCTGGAAGATTAACTCCCACTTGATTCAAGCGATTGTAGTACCCAGACAATCTGAGCACATGCTCACTAGTTGAGCGATTCTCCTCCATCTTTTAGCTATAGAACTTGTTGGAGACTTCATATCTCTCAACTCGGGTATTTGCTTGAAATATTAACTTCAACTCCTGGAACATCTCATATGGTCCATGACGTTCAAAACATCTTTGAAGTCCCGATTCTAAGCCGTTAAGCATGGTGCACTTAAACTATCAAGTAGTCATCATATTGAGCTAGCCAAATGTTCATAACGTCTGCATCTGCTCCTGCAATAGGTCTGTCACCTAGCGGTGCATCAAGGACATAATTCTTCTGTGCAGCAATGAGGATAAACCTCAGATCACGGATCCAATCCGCATCATTGCTACTAACATCTTTCAATACATTTTTCTCTAGGAACATATCAAAATAAACATATGAAAGCAACAACGCAAGCTATTGATCTTACAACATAATTTGCAAAATACTACCAGGACTAAGTTCATGATAAATTTAAGTTCAATTAATCATATTACTTAAGAACTCTCACTTAGACAGACATCTCTCTAGTCATCTAAGTGATCACGTGATCCAAATCAACTAAACCATAACCGATCATCACGTGAGATGGAGTAGTTTTCAATGGTGAACATCACTATGTTGATCATATCTACTATATGATTCACGCTCGACCTTTCGGTCTCCGTGCTCCGAGGCCATATCTGCATATGCTAGGCTCGTCAAGTTTAACCTGAGTATTCTGCGTGTGCAAAACTGGCTTGCACCCATTGTAGATGGACGTAGAGCTTATCACACCCGATCATCACGTGGTGTCTGGGCACGACGAACTTTGGCAACGGTGCATACTCAGGGAGAACACTTCTTGATAATTTTTAGTGAGAGATCATCTTAAAATGCTACCGTCAATCAAAGCAAGATAAGATGCATAAAGGATAAACATCACATGCAATCAATATAAGTGATATGATATGGCCATCATCATCTTGTGCTTGTGATCTCCATCTCCGAAGCACCATCATGATCACCATCGTCACCGGCGCGACACCTTGATTTCCATCGCAGCATCGTTGTCGTTTATGCCATCTATTGCTTCTACGACTATCGCTACCGCTTAGTGATAAAGTAAAGCAATTACTTGCATTTCATACAATAAAGCGACAACCATATGGCTCCTGCCAGTTGCCGATAACTTCAACAAAACATGATCATCTCATACAACAACTTATATCTTATCACGTCTTGACCATATCACATCACAACATGCCCTGCAAAAACAAGTTAGACGTCCTCTACTTTGTTGTTGCAAATTTTACGTGGCTGCTACGGGCTGAGCAAGAACCGTTCTTACCTACGCATCAAAACCACAACGATAGTTTGTCAAGTTAGTGCTATTTTAACCTTCGCAAGGACCGGGCGTGGCCACACTCGGTTCAACTAAAGTTGGAGAAACTGACACCCGCTAGTCACCTGTGTGCAAAGCACGGAGGTAAAACCAGTCTCGCGTAAGCGTACGCGTAATGTCGGTCCGGGCCGCTTCATCCAACAATACCGCCGAACCAAAGTATGACATGCTGGTAAGCAGTATGACTTATATCGCCCACAACTCACTTGTGTTCTACTCGTGCATATTACATCAAACCATAAAACCTAGGCTCGGATGCCACTGTTGGGGAACGTAGTAATTTCAAAAAAATTCATCCGCACACGCAAGATCATGGTGATGCATAGCAACGAGAGGGGAGAGTGTTGTCTACGTACCCTCGTAGACCGAAGCGGAAGCGTTGAGGCAACGTAGAGGAAGTAGTCGTACGTCCTCCCGGTCCAACCGATCCAAGCACCGTTACTCCGGCACCTCCGAGTTCTTGACACACGTACAACTCGATGACGCACCCCGATCTCCGATCCAGCAGAGGCGTGGGGAGGAGTTCCGTCAGCACGACGGCGTGGTGACGATCTTGATGTTCTCCTGTCGCAGGGCTTCGCCTAAGCACCGCTACAATATGACCGCGGTGTAATATCGTGGAGGGGGGCACCGCACACGGCTAAGGAACGATCTCAATGATCAACTTGTGTGTCCATGGGGTGCCCCCTACCCCCGTATATAAAGGAGTGGAGGAGGGGAGGGCCGGCCCTCTTCTATGGCACGCCCTAGGGGAGTCCTACTCCCACCGGGAGTAGGATTCCCCCTTTCCTAGTCCAACAAGGAGTCCTTCCATGTATTAGGAGTAGGAGACAAGGAAGGGGAAGAGAGAAGGAAAGGAAGGAGGGGGTGCGGCCCCTCCCCCTAGTCCAATTCGGACTAGGCCATGGAGGGGCGCGCGGCCTGCCCTAGGCAGCCCCTCTCTCTTTCCCGCAGGGCCCAATAAGGCCCAATACTTCTCCCCGGCGAATTCCCGTAACTCTCCGGTACTCCGAAAAATACCCGAATCACTCGGAACCTTTCCGAACTCCGAATATAGTCGTCCAATATATCGATCTTTACGTCTCGACCATTTCGAGACTCCTCGTCATGTCCCCGATCTCATCCGGGACTCCGAACTCCTTCGGTACATCAAAACTCATAAACTCATAATAAAACTGTCATCGAAACCTTAAGCGTGCGGACCCTACGGTTCGAGAACAATGTAGACATGACCGAGACACGTCTCCGGTCAAGAACCAATAGCGAGACCTGGATGCCCATATTGGTTCCTACATATTCTACGAAGATTTTTATCGGTCAGACCGCATAACAACATACGTTGTTCCCTTTGTCATCGGTATGTTACTTGCCCGAGATTCGATCGTCGGTATCCAATACCTAGTTCAATCTCGTTACCGGCAAGTCTCTTTACTCGTTCCGTAATACATCATCTCACAACTAACTCATTAGTTGCAATGCTTGCAAGGCTTAAGTGATGTGCATTACCGAGAGGGCCCAGAGATACCTCTCCGGCATTTGGAGTGACAAATCCTAATCTCGAAATACGCCAACTCAACAAGTACCTTTGGAGACACCTGTAGAGCACCTTTATAATCACCCAGTTACGTTGTGACGTTTGGTAGCACACAAAGTGTTCCTCCGGTAAACGGGAGTTGCATAATCTCATAGTCATAGGAACATGTATAAGTCATGAAGGAAGCAATAGCAACATACTAAACGATCGGGTGCTAAGCTAACGGAATGGGTCATGTCAATCAGATCATTCAACTAATGATGTGATCCCATTAATCAAATAACAACTCTTTGTCCATGGTTAGGAAACATAACCATCTTTGATTAACAAGCTAGTCAAGTAGAGGCATACTAGTGACACTCTGTTTGTCTATATATTCACACATGTATTATGTTTCCGGTTAATACAATTCTAGCATGAATAATAAACATTTATCATGATATAAGGAAATAAATAATAACTTTATTATTGCCTCTAGGGCATATTTCCTTCAGTATGTGGCGTCTCTGCGTTGATTATCGACGACTCAATTCCATGACGGTGGCCAGTAAGTACCCGATTCCCCTCATCGACGAGCTATTGGAAGAGCTCGCGGGCGCCAAGTGGTTCTCCAAATTAGATCTGCGTGCGGGATTCCATCAGATCAGAATGGCAGAAGGCAAAGAGTACAAAACGGCATTCCAAACCCATTCTGGCCATTGGGAGTACCGCGTCATGCCATTCGGGGTCACCAGAGGGCCGGCTACATTCAACGGTGCCATAACAACTACTCTCTGTCATACAAACAGAGTCTATGCGATCTTATTCTTCGACGACATTCTCATCTTTAGCAAGACGCTGAAAGAGCACATTCAGCACATCAAGCAAGTGTTGTAGTTGCTTCGAGCAGATCATTGGCAAGTAAAGCAATCCAAGTGCTCATTTGCACAAAGACAGATATCTTACCTCGGACACGTCATCAACGAACAGGGCGTTTTCACTGATCCCAGCAAGATTCGGACAATTGAGAACTGGCCAACACCCACTTGCTCCAAGGAGGTGCGCGGGTTCCTAGGACTGGCAGGGTACTACAGGAAGTTCGTCCAACACTTTGGAATCATAGCACGGCCACTCTTCAATTTGCTCAAGAAAAATCACCGGTTCGTGTGGACCAGTGATACCCAACAAGCATTCGATGCTCTGAAGCAGAAATTGATCATAGCCCCTGTACTGCAACTGCCAGATTTCAAGAAAACCTTCACCGTTGATACTGATGCTTGCGCCTACGGAGTGGGTGCAGTTCTTCAACAAGACGGTCACCCCATTGCGTATATGAGCAAACCCCTCGGTCCCAGAAACAGAGGACTATCCACATACGAGAAAGAATGCATGGCGATCCTTATGGCCGTCGAGCAATGGCGCCCTTACCTGCAGAATGAAGAGTTCATAATCCGGACAGATCATTGGAGTTTAGTTCACCTCAACGACCAACACCTCTCAACGCCATGGCAGCAGAAGGCATTCACGAAGCTCCTGGGTCTGCGTTACAAAATCTGCTATCGTCCAGGCGCTACGAACTCAGCGGCAGATGCACTATCGCGAAGAGCTCCCGATGAAACAGCAGCAGCAATCTCGGTCTGCAAACCAGTGTGGCTGGATGATATCGCAGCAAGCTACGAGAACTACCCGCAAGTTAAGAAGATCATCAGTGATCTCGCGCAACGACCGGACCCCAAGCAGCGCTTCTCCATGCGCGATGGCCTGCTGTACTTCAGAGACAGGCTCTGGCTGGGTGGCTCTCCCGCCCTCCAACACCGCATGCTCCAGGCCTTCCACGACAATACAGTGGGTGGCCACTCCGGCGTGCATGTTACCTATCGCCGCCTTCGCCACCTCTTTGCCTGGACCAAAATGAAAGAGCACACCAGACGGTACGTGCAGTCCTGTTCAATCTGTCAGCAGGCCAAACCAGAACGTGTGCGCTACCCGGGCTTGCTCGAACCACTCCCAATTCCAAACGGCGCATGGAAGGTGGTGACCATTGATTTCATCGACGGGCTGCCGTCGTCAAGCAAGTTCAACTGTATCCTTGTTGTGGTGGATAAGTTCACGCGCTATGCGCACTTCTTGCCCCTCAGTCACCCGTTCACGGCTGCCAAAGCCGCTCACTCTTACCTGGAGAATGTGTACAACCTGCACGGACTGCCTGAAGCTATTATCTCCGACAGAGACCCAGTATTCACCAGCAGTTTCTGGCGTGGGTTGTTCAAGACAATTGGCACCGAACTAGACATGAGCACACCGTACCATCCACAAACTGACAGGTAAACAGAGCGCGTTAACCAGTGTTGGAAATTTATCTCAGGTGCTTCACCCACGCCAACCCGCACAAGTGGCATCAGTACTTGGCCCTTGCAGAGTTCTGGTATAACTCCAGTTTCCATTCTGCACAGAACACTTCACCCTTCGCCGCGCTCTACGGTCATGAGCCTCGCCATTGGGGAATCGAAGTTGCTTCCACTTGCAGAATTCCACAGCTCCAAGACTGGCTAGAAGAACGAAAGCACATGCAACAGGTCATCTCCGAGCATCTCCACCGTGCTCGCAACATCATGAAGGCCCAGGCGGACAAGAAACGCACCGAGCGCTCCTTCCAGGTGGGCGATTCTGTCTTCGTCAAGCTACAACCTTACGTCCAAACAACAGTGGTACCTCGCTCCAATTACAGTCGAGACGGCGCTGCCAGTGCCCACAGACGAGCCATTGAAGCCAGTGGAGATCATCGACACAAGATGGCGCCAGACCCCGCAAGGCCGGCGAGAACAACTACTCGTACGCTGGTCCGGCCCGTCAATCATGGACGCCACTTGGGAGGACGCCAAGGCCACGCGCGAACGCTACCCTACACTGCTGGCTTGGGGACAAGCCAGTTCTCAAGAAGGGGGGGATGTCAGCGCCGTGACGAGCAAGCAGAGCAAGGGAGCCGTTGCCATGTCAACTGGGGGCCAAAGCACCACCATGGCAGCGAACCCGGGCCGAGACGGCTACATGGCGAGAAGGGTATCCAGCAGGCCCAAGAGAATCGTCCAGCCCAACAGAAGGTTCATCGGGCCCGACTGGACCCGCTGACTGCGTCGCCACCAGCTACTTAACTTGGAAGCATCGACTGGATCGGCATCCATAGGGATCAGGCAAAGGACGACGGCTCTCTTCCTCACCTACTTTCCCTTTCCCTTCCTCCCCACGGAATTCTGTCGATGTATGAACTGAGTTGATTCTTGAGGAAGTGTAATAGATCGATTCCATACCCTAACATTATCACATGCCTGCATGCACGTACGTACCGCCTGTGTGTGAGCACGCAGCCAGTGGTCAACTTTATGAACAATGGCTCGCTGACTTCTTTTTTGATTCCTTTCGTCCTCGTCCTTCTTTGGCGCATGCAGCACGTTGCTGCTGCTACATTGTGGGTTCAGCATGACAATGGTGCATCAGGTGATTTGATCTCGTGACGATCGCCAAGATATGATATGCATGTGTCATTATACATACGGATGCACTTTGGACTTCCCTTGCCAAAAAAAAGAACACTTTTGACTTCTGACTAGAGATTTTCTAGCTTGTTCATCTCCACGTTGCTAGCCTGTGCACAGTACAGTGCACTGATTGATACTTGGCCTGAACTCTCTCCAGGTACTAAAGTCTCACCCAGAACCAAGATAGAAACGGAACCACTCCTGGTCTACCCGCCCGACTAAACACAACAGCTTCGTCTGCATAGCGAGCTTACCTTTTATAAAGTCCTGCCTACTTCCCTCCCGCCACCCGGCCACCTCGAACCTCGTCGCCCTCACCCATGTCGTCCTACCTATGCTCCGCCTGCGGTGCCACCACTCACCGGAGGAACAACTGCGCGGCCTAGCCGTGCTCCTTCTGCGGGGGCACCGGCCACTTCGAGGCCCTCTGCACTACTCCCGCCGGCTTCGACTACACCAGCGCCATTCGCTGCGGCGGCATGGGCCACGCGGATGACGACTGTGTCACCACCGAGACCGCCGAAGTCCGGTGCGAGACATGTGGCAAACTGGGCCACTTGCCCCCGGACTACCCCATGCGCACCAGCAGCCACTAGTAGAAAAAGGAGTATTTGTCCCGGTTCTCGAACCGGGACTAAAGGGTGCCACTGCCTGGAGGTCCACCTTTAGTCCCGGTTGGTAACACCAACCGGTACTAAAGTAAATTTTATGATAATTAACCTCTAATCTCTAATCACCCTCATCACTGCTTAATTTAACCTCTAATCTTTAATCATCCCTAATCATTCCAAATCATCTAACTTTCCGGACGGTCACCCATCTCACTACCCCAGCCTGAGCACGCTTAACTTCCGGGTTCTATTCTACCTCGTTTCCAAGTCTGCACTTGCTCTAGCCGGGGGCAGAGCGCCGCTGAGTTGAGCCGGGCGTTGCACTTGCTCTAGCCAGTCCGAAGTCCGAGCATGTTTGTCGTCTCCGTTAGGTTACGTGTTCTGTGTAGGTCGAGTTTGCATGCGTGAACTAGCTCGGTGTCGAGGTGTCCCCTAGTCTCAATGTCTATGCAATTATGTATGCTCGAGTCTCTTCTTTTGTAGACTGCAGTGGTATTTGCATGTACTATGTGGTGGTTTCTCTAATAGTAAATCGTCGAGGTGGCTCATTGTTTCAAAGAAAATAAATCGTTAGTGTCTTTACATCGAGTTGAGATGTCACGGTTAAATCTTATTACCATGTATCTCGTCTTGTCTGAAACTCTCGATTCCTTCAAAAGAATTGCTTGTTTGCTATAAGTGCAAACTCTAGGTAGGTAGAGGTAACAACATAAGGCTAAACATTCTCAAACGAGAGTACATGTGCTATTAGAGGTAGCATCGAGCTTTCCACCGATAGACGCCCCATGAAGCCTCTATCCGCACCAAAAAGTGACTTCTGATCACGAGGGCAGCGGTGCCCCTTTTTGTCAAGTTATTAAAAATAGAACAGATTTTACGGATAGAAAAAATTCTAATTTTTTTGTACATGCATGCAGGGTTAATTTCAATGAAATTTCAGTGAAATTTTTGAAATTTCCCATATTGCAGTGGGTCCCAAATATGTTTAGCCCTGAAATTTCGAGGTAGATCCAAACTAATTTAAATTATGTTTGAAATCATTAAAATTAAGTGAAATTTAAAATCTCAAAATCCAAAATATGCAAAATGTCTGAAATTACTGTTTCCGGAATAAAAGAACCTTGCATGCACGTATAGTAGTGCAATATAACGGGCCAAAATTTGACCAATATACGTGTTTGCATGTGAGAGATATTAGAATTGTTTAAAGAGCATTGCGAAGAGTTTACTAAAAGAATGAATTTAAAAGTAGTGCGGTATGAACGATGAGCTCTTGAACCCTTTCTTACTAACATGTATATTGAGAAATTGTTTTCATGTAAGTAAATATGAAAAAGTTGCGAATCAACCTGTGATTGAGATGGTTAGGTGCACAGTGGTATCTCCGGCGATGCGCTTTCAGTGGGAGGAGACGTTTCCGTCGACGACGAGGCGCAAAAAAAAATATATGAAAAAGTTGAGATTAACATTTTCTTTGCATGGTAATACGTGTCTTATTTATAAAATAAGGATCCAGTTACAAGGCACGTAAGCACCGACATTACAGTACTGAAAAGATAGGATAATCCTATGCATAATACCAGCGCTTGTTCCTCTCCTCCGACACCACCGAAGCGACCACCAAAGGAAAAGAAAACAGATCACCTCTTCACCCGAGCTCGACGCGGCTCCATCGCTGATCAGCAGCTTTACGGACCTCGAAAGTAGTTTGCCAGAAGCAAAACCATTGCCGTTGAAAGAATCAGACCGTGGCAACATGTCCCCGGACACGCCATCGAACTCTAGATCTGACACCACCGCACGACAACGACGTCGAAGGAGGAAACCAGAACTGTCAGCCACCAACCACAAACCCAGCACGGGATGCACCATCTTCCAGCTGTCACTTGCGCAAACAACCGTCTGCATGTACTCCTGGATGACAAAACCTTCCTGCTCCACCATGACGTCGGAGACAATGCCACAGCAACGGGGATAGAGCAGAAGGAGAGACACACCTGATGAAGTCGCCGCCGCCGCCTCGCCAACAACACAGCCGATCTGAAGGATCGGCAATCGCACGATGCCATCAACTCCAAGACGCCGTCATCAACGGCACCGCCAGTGTGGGAGTGAAGCTGAGGCAGATTTATTCGTCCGGGCGCCGCTCCCACCACCCCAACGGCGCACCATGACCTACAAATCCAAAACCTAACTACAGAACGGAGGAATGGGGTCCCCCCTCCCTCCTGCCACCGGAGCAGCCGGAGGGAAAGGGGGCCAACGCCCTGGCCGGCTGAGATCGGAGGAAGAAAATCGCCTCCCTAGTCGCCTGGCGTGGCGGCGGCTAGGGTAGGAAAACTATCACCTTGTCAGGAAAAAAAAAGTTGAGATTAACATGCCAATGCAAAGTAGTCTAGCGTCGTTGTAACATTATATATTCATGTAATACACCCGCAAGAAAATCATGTAATACATCAGCATATATATTTTTTTTATACACGCAAAAAAACATATAGATTTTTTTGCAGCATAAGGTCAGCTCCACATCACGTGCACGTACTGGATGCATGACATCGAGATTTCTGCCTGGAATTGATGTCCAAACATCAACGGCCAGGATCTGCGTGCATGCAGCCACGCAGGCCTCGTCTCATTAGAAACCCTAGCAGCCACGCCTGTATCGATTTTTCTCAAGGACAACCAGACCGATCGAGCTACGTACTTCACCCAAACATGCCCGCGCCGCCGCGACGTTGGGCGGAGCTCCCGCCGGATCTACTCACCGTAGTCTCCGGCCGCCTCCACGACGCCACCGACTTTGTCCGCTTCCACGCCGTCTGCACCTCATGGCGGGACACGCTGCCCCAGACCACCGCGCTTCGCCCCGTCCTCTTCCCCTGGCTCGTCGCCCCGCCTTCCGGTGGCCGCCGCTTCTCCCTCGTCAGGCTCCGCTGCGTCTTTTCCAAGAGCAGCTACCACGCCGACGTACCCGCGACCTTCAACAAGCTCGGGTGGGTGGCGCGAGCCGATGGCACGGCGTACTGGTTCTTCAGCGCACGGTATGGGCCTAGACTCATCGACCCTCTCACCTGGGAGGCCAACCCCCTGTCGCCCTTCCCGCACGGTGATAAGCAGAACATGAGGGATAAGTCCCGTGGCGTAGTCTACGGTGACGGCACCATCTTCCTCTACAGCTTTTTCAAATCTGACGACAACCATGAGCAAGCGACGACGTCCATCAACCTCCGAGCGGCCATCCTAAGCCCCGGCCATACTGCATGGACAGTCGTCGAGAGAGGTTTCAAGCTGGGGAGGAACAACATTGCGTTCGAAAACAATCATTGCTTCGCCGTGTACCATGATGGGAAGATCCTGGTGTGTGTGGACGGGGACAATAGCAATGATATCTGGCACCTCCTAGTGCCCTCGACTGGGGGCTTCCACGATGGTACACGGCGGGAAGATCCCGGAGGTTGCCGCGTCCCTTGTAGCAAAACGAGCCGATGGTTGAAGCTTTTTGGGTGGCTGGTTCCAGCTTTTGCCGGGGCAGGGGGTCGGTTGCAACTTTGGACTCTCCGGTTGTAAGTTGTAACATGCCGCGCCGACAATTCGAGCAAATATTGTTGCCGGTTCCAGCATTCTCGGCGCGCCGCCCGTCCCGTCGCAGCTCCTGTCGTCGCCAATTGCAGCTCACCGCAACCATGGTTCCAACATAAGAATCGCTCGATTCGCGGCGTCCTAGCTCGCTAGCCATCGAGCATGCAGCCCGCAGACTCCCGGTCATCCCGACGCCGACGACCTTGCCTGAAGGTGACGGTTGTACGCGAGGTCGTGCACGGCAGCATTACCGGCGAGCTGCTAGGCAGGCGTAGAGAGAGATACAGGGGAGGAGGGAGGCACGCTGTTGGCCAAGAAAAATGAGTGGCTCGCAGCGATTTGCGCGAGAGATATAAAAGGGATAGAGATACAACAGTGGTGGGTCCTACTAGCGCTGGATGGCTGTTTAAGCGCGCGAGCGTGACCGGCCGAAGCTTGGCCGGTCCGCCGGTTATAAACCTTTCCCTGTGGATAAGGCTTCGTGCGGTGTGGGATGTTTCTACAGAGTCACCTTCACGCGTCGGACAGGTCCTGTCGCCATGCACCATATGATCGAGAAGGATCAGACGACAGACAAGGTGGTCGCTCGCGCAGCTGTTTACATCCGGCTATTTAGAATCAGTTTTCATGGTTATAAGGGGGCATTATATATCAACATACTAAATTTGTGGTGAATCAACGTGCAGTTGGATGGTTAGGGCAGTGGTATCCCACTAGAGTTCAAGTCCTCGACTTTATATTGGTGCATGTATTTTTCTGCATTTACTTCAGGTTTTCCCGCGATGTGCGTTTAGTGTGAGAAGATGTTTCCATCGACTATAAAGGCATCTATAACATCTTGGTCAATCTCAAGATAATGTGCCGACTCAGTCTTTTAAAGATGCTCATAGAGATATGATAGTGCGTGCGTTCATAGGGTGAGTGTATGTATATATGTATGAATTGTCTTAAAAAAACATATGTATTTTAGCAGCATATGTTCTGCTCCACCCACGCATCACATGCATTTTGCATCAGGATTTGCTACATCTACGTGGAGTTTCTACGTAAACCTACGTAAA
>NC_041391.1:707764240-707838641 GCF_002162155.2 Triticum dicoccoides
GAGAGGATTAGATTAGGAGGGTTAAGATCTGGATGCGTACACGGGCTCGTTAGATTAGAAAACCGTAGCCGCCTCGTGTGAGTCTTAAGATTTTTCTCACGGCGCAGCAGATCCATTAGCCAAACATCAATGGCCAGCATGTCAAAAATAAAATAAATCAACGGCCAGCATCTGCGTGCATGCAGCCATGCATGGCCGCGTCTCATTACAAACCCTAGCAGCCACGCCCGGATCGATCTTTCTCACGTACAACCAGACCGATCGAGCAACTCAACCCGTCTAAACATGTCCGCACCGCCGCGACGGTGGGCGGACCTCCCGTCGGAGCTGCTCGCGGTCGTCTCCGGCCGCCTACACGATCCCACCGACTTTATCCGCTTCCACGCCGTCAGCACATCATGGCGGGAGTCGCTGCCCAAGACGGCATTGCTCCGCCCAGACTTCTTGCCCTGGCTCGTCGCCCCGCCGTCTGGTCGCTGCTTCTCCGTTATCAGGCTCCGCTGTGTCTTCTCCAAGACAAGCTACCATGCCGAGGTACCCGTGACCCTCCACAAGCTCGGGTGGGTGGCGCGAGCCGACGGCACGGCGGACTGGTTCTTCAGCACACGGGACGGGCCTAGGCTCGTTGACCATCTCACCGGGGAGGCCATCCCCCTGTCGCCCTTCCCGCACGGCGATAAGCGGAAGATGAGGGATAAGTCCCGCGGCATCGTCTACGGCGACGGCACTGTCTTCCTCTACAACTTTTCCAAATCTGACGACAACCATCAGCAAGGAACGACGTCCACCAACCTCCGAGCGGCCATCCTCAGTCCCGGCCATACCGCATGGACAGTCGTCGAGAGAGGATTCAGGCTGGGGAGGAACAACATATCGTTCGAAAACAATCATTGCTTCGCCGCGTACCATGATGGCAAGATCCTGGTGTGTGTGGACAGGGACAATAGCAATGACATCTGGCACCTCCTAGTGCCCTCGGCGGCCGGCGGCTTCCATGCTAGTGTCATTGAGAACGACGAGATGTGTGCTGCGTCATGGCGATTCCATGGGTTCATGGCCTTGGATTGGCGTCTTGACTCTAGCCACGTCCTAGAGTCCCATGGCGAGTTGTTGCGAGTGTCCGTCCTGGTCCGTTCGCCCAACTACCGGTTCTCAAATCGTCAGAGCACCAGTAGCCAGGTGCTCACGCTGGTTGTTTTGGTGCACTCCCTCGTGGAAGAGATTGGCGTAGATGGTAGACAGACGGTGCGGTGGGCAAGGAGGGACGGCTTGAGCTTCGCGGATCGTGTCATGTTTCTAGGGTTCCCAAGCACCTTTGCAGTGGACGCTGCGAGATTTTGTGGCAGGGAGGACAACATAATTGCCGGGTGCGTTTACTTCTTCTTACGGTGGTCTAGAGAACACGGCTCCTCGATGTCATCGCCGCTTGGCGTCTTCAGGTACAACCTCATCAACGACAAAACCAAGTTCATGGAATACCTACCGCACAAATGGAGCAGCCATAAAAACGACGCGGGTATGTGGCTCGTGCCCCGGCCTCGCATTGCTCCAGTTAAGGTATGTACAGCCAAGCTCACCATTTGTTCAACTTGAAGCCTCCACCATTATTGTACAATCTCATCACGTATATTGGGTGATCACTACTCACTTGCAAGTTAATCAACCCATCACCAGAAAATTAATCTTTCGGAACCGATGCTTACTACTACCTCTGTTGGAAGTTCAATTTCAAAATCGAACTGGCAAAACATCTTATATTAAGATAGAAATAGAGATTGTATTTCTCAGACATCCGGACAATTAGCGGTGCCAGAGAGATATCAGCAGAGGAAGAGACAAAGGCGACTTGGCCGGCCACGGCGCCTCCGTCGAGCCTGAGCCAGGAGCTCGCCGAAGGGGATGACATTGATAAGACCAGATAGTTCCTTTGACACCACATTGCACCATATTTTGGAGAGCGCTAATTCTACAGTACACGGAGCTTAAGACTACATGAGAAGTGCTGACATGGCATGCATACTTAAGGTTGACGTGCGTTGCCATCATAAGGTAGTCATATATATTTGACGCAGCAGTGCGAGGGATTTTATCCCTTCTTGAAGGCATGGATGCCAAAGAACTTAGTTATTGGTGTTAATTTCACATCTTGTAATGCGGGTCTTTCGTAGTTGTTCACGTTTTGTGCTCTACTTGTTGTTGGACTTGGTCTTGCTGCCTTTAAACCAACTTTAATAAAGATTTTTCTGTGCATCACGCAGGGGGGTTTTAACCTCCCTTTCAAAAAATAAAGAAGCTAGTCCTATATATTTGTTCCCTTTTTGAAATATAAATTTACTATTTTCAACTAGAAGATCAGATCGTATACTTCATAAATGATGATTTGATGAACTTCGACTCACTTATGTAGGCATACTTGCGTGCATGTGTGTGTGTTTGGCGTCATAGCCGTCATGGTCCATAACCAACCTTGCTTTTTCCTAAGGTAATTAAAGAATGGCTGGAGGCTCCAAAGGCATATCATCCAACAATAGGAAGTAGATCTATCCGGAAGGAGAAACGACCAGAACAGTCCAAGGAGTCCTTCAGCTTCGTGGTGCAAAACCATCCTCCGGGTGTGTCGACATGGATAGCTCCTTGATGCGCCGCTTCTTCAGCAAGCATGGCAAAGTTTCGACCGCTAAGGTGACCTCTCCTGGGGCAGGATGTGTTACCACGGCAATGATGACAATGGAAAGGTCGGGCGATGCCGAGGACGCCCTCAATCGGTTGGTACTGAATGGGTATACTCTTGTGGTGAGCGGTCATATGGCAAGGCGCGAGTCATCAGTGTCCAAGTTGCGGGTGTCACTATAAACTTTGGTGCTAGGTTGAGGTGTTCCAACCTTCATAGAGATCATGTGGTTGTTTATCAATAGCGATCACTAGACTCGGCTAGCTTGCAAAGTTTACGTTTCTTACAATCTTGATCAACAAGCCTTTGGTCTTATAAGAATACAATTTTATTTCATCTCTAACCAGTAACCACCAGTGTACATCAAAGAAGTACACAATTTTCTATCATGTTATAATAACCTCTCTTGCTCACAACTTGGATAAGTTGAGATCACACCGGAACTATTTTTCGATTCTTATGATAAGGCTTTCGTGAAGCCATTTGCAACATGACCTTAGAAGGAATGAACCGACTGTGAAGAAGGTTCTTAGCAACCCTTTCTCTCACAAAGTCGTAGTCACTTAGACTATTCCCTTCCGCGGACATTCTTTTCTAGAAAGAAAGTAGCAAAGCTGAACGCAAATATACATGCAAATTGCCTCGACTACCTCTTCACTATCCAAAATGGGGGATACCGCTATTCATACATGGATGGACGAGGGACTCCACTGACAACATCAATAAATGACTTTTCAGCCAACATATTTGGTGCGAGCATGAAACACAAGATTTTCTACCTGGTGCAAATGTTGCCACACCAAATTATAGTCACCCACTACACCGTTAAGGGCCTCTTTGTTTCGAAGAATTTTCATAGGATTTTTGAAGGTTTTTAATTCTTGGGAGTTTTTTTTTCTACATTGGTCGTTTGATTCATAGGATTGAATCATATAGGAATATTTCCTAAGGAATCCACATTTCATAGTAATCCTGAGATACTGATGTTTGATTGGTTCGGTCTGGTGATGTGCTGATCCACAGAAGACAGGAACATGGTGTTGGGTTTCGTAGTAATTTCAAAAATTTTCCTACGCACACGCAAGATCATGTGATGCATAGCAACGAGGGGAGAGTGTTGTCTACGTACCCAACGCAGACCGACTGCGGAAGCGATGACACGACGTAGAGGAAGTAGTCGTACGTCTTCACGATCCAACCGATCAAGCACCGAAACTACGGCACCTCCGAGTTCGAGCACACGTTCAGCTCGATGACGATCCCCGGACTCCGATTCAGCAAAGTGTCGGGGAAGAGTTCCGTCAGCACGACGGCGTGGTGACGATCTTGATGAACTACAGCAGCAGGGCTTCGCCTAAACTCCGCTACAGTATTATCGAGGTATCTGGTGGCAGGGGGCACCGCACACGGCTAAGGAATAGATCACGTGGATCAACTTGTGTGTTTAGAGGTGCCTCTACCTTAGTATATAAAGGAGCCAAGGGGGGAGGGGGCGCCGACCAAGAGAGAGAGGCGCAGGAGGAGTCCTACTCCTTCCGGGAGTAGGACTCCCCTCCAATCCTATTCCAACTAGGATTCCCCAAAGGGGGAAAGAGGGAGAAGGGTGGCCGGCCACCTCTCCTAGTCCTAATAGGACTAGGGGAGGGGGGAGGTGCGTAGCCCCCTTGGGCTGCCCTTTTCTCCTTTCCACTAAGGCCCATGAAGGCCCATATGGCTCCCGGGGGGTTCCGGTAACCTCCCGGTAACCCGGTAAAATCCCGATTTCACCCGGAACACTTCCGATGTCCAAACATAGGCTTCCAATATATCAATCTTTACGTCTCGACCATTTCGAGACTCCTCGTCATGTCCGTGATCACATCCGGGACTCCGAACAACCTTCGGTACATCAAAATGCATAAACTCATAATGTAACTGTCATTGTAACCTTAAGCGTGCGGACCCTACGGGTTCGAGAACAATGTAGACATGACCGAGACACGTCTCCGGTCAATAACCAATAGCGGGACCTGGATGCCCATATTGGCTCCTACATATTCTATGAAGATCTTTATCGGTCAGACCGCATAACGACATACGTTGTTCCCTTTGTCATCGGTATGTTACTTGACCGAGATTCGATCGTCGATATCCAATACCTAGTTCAATCTCGTTACTGGCAAGTCTCTTTACTCGTTCCTTAATACATCATCTCACAACTAACATATTAGTTGCAGTGCTTGCAAGGCTTATGTGATGTGCATTACCGAGAGGGCCCAGAGATACCTCTCCGACAATCGGAGTGACAAATCCTAATCTCGAAATACGCCAACCCAACATCTACCTTTGGAGACACCTGTAATGCTCCTTTATAATCACCCAGTTACGTTGTGATGTTTGGTAGCACCCAAAGTGTTCCTCCGGCAAACGGGAGTTGCATAATCTCATAGTCATAGGAACATGTATAAGTCATGAAGAAAGCAATAGCAACATACTAAACGATCAGGTGCTAAGCTAATGGAATGGGTCATGTCAATCAGATCATTCAACTAATGATGTGACCTCGTTACTCAAATAACAACTCATTGTTCATGGTCAGGAAACATAACCATCTTTGATTAACGAGCTAGTCAAGTAGAGGCATACTAGTGACACTTTGTTTGTCTATGTATTCACACATGTATTATGTTTCCGGTTAATACAATTCTAGCATGAATAATAAACATTTATCATGATTATAAGGAAATAAATAATAACTTTATTATTGCCTCTAGGGCATATTTCCTTCAGTCTCCCACTTGCACTAGAGTCAATAATCTAGATTACACTGTAATGATTCTAACACCCATGGAGCTTTGGTGTTGATCATGTTTTGCTCGTGGAAGAGGCTTAGTCAACGGGTCTGCAACATTCAGATCCGTATGTATCTTGCAAATCTCTATGTCTCCCACCTGGACTAGATCCCGGATGGAGTTGAAGCGTCTCTTGATGTGTTTGGTCCTTTTGTGAAATCTGGATTCCTTTGCCAAGGCAATTGCACCAGTATTGTCACAAAAGATTTTCATTGGACCCGATGCATTAGGTATGACACCTAGATCGGATATGAACTCCTTCATCCAGACTCCTTCGTTCGCTGCTTCCGAAGCAGCTATGCACTCCGCTTCACATGTAGATCCCGCTACAACGCTTTGTTTAGAACTGCACCAACTAACAGCTCCACCGTTTAATGTAAACACGTATCCGGTTTGCGATTTAGAATCGTCCGGATCAGTGTCAAAGCTTGCATCAACGTAACCTTTTACGGTGAGCTCTTTGTCACCTCCATATACGAGAAACATATCCTTAGTCCTTTTCAGGTATTTCAGGATGTTCTTGACCGCTGTCCAGTGATCCACTCCTGGATTACTTTGGTACCTCCCTGCTAAACTTATAGCAAGGCACACATCAGGTCTGGTACACAGCATTGCATACATGATAGAGCCTATGGCTGATGCATAGGGAACATCTTTCATATTCTCTCTATCTTCTGCAGTGGTCGGGCATTGAGTCTTACTCAACTTCACACCTTGTAATACAGGCAAGAATCCTTTCTTTGCTTGATCCATTTTGAATTTCTTCAAAATCTTGTCAAGGTATGTGCTTTGTGAAAGTCCAATTAAGCGTCTTGATCTATCTCTATAGATCTTAATGCCTAATATGTAAGCAGCTTCACCGAGGTCTTTCATTGAAAAACTTTTATTCAAGTATCCCTTTATGCTATCCAGAAAATCTATATCATTTCCAATCAGCAATATGTCATCCACATATAATATCAGAAATGCTACAGAGCTCCCACTCACTTTCTTGTAAATACAGGCTTCTCCGAAAGTCTATATAAAACCAAATGCTTTGATCACACTATCAAAACGTTTATTCCAACTCCGAGAGGCTTGCACCAGTCCATAAATGGATCGCTGGAGCTTGCACACTTTGTTAGCTCCCTTTGGATCGAAAAAACCTTCCGGTTGCATCATATACAACTCTTCTTCCAGAAATCCATTCAGGAATGCAGTTTTGACATCCATCTGCCAAATTTCATAATCATAAAATGCGGCAATTGCTAACATGATTCGGACGGACTTAAGCATCGCTACGGGTGAGAAGGTCTCATCGTAGTCAATCCCTTGAACTTGCCGAAAACCTTTTGCGACAAGTCGAGCTTTGTAGACAGTAACATTACCATCAGCGTCAGTCTTCTTCTTAAAAATCCATTTATTTTCAATAGCTTGCCGATCATCGGGCAAGTCAACCAAAGTCCATACTTTGTTCTCATACATGGATCCCATCTCAGATTTCATGGCTTCAAGCCACTTTGCGGAAGCTGGGCTCACCATCGCTTCTTCATAGTTCGTAGGTTCATCATGATCTAGTATCATGACTTCCAGAATAGGATTACCGTACCATTCTGGTGCGGATCTTACTCTGGTTGATCTACGAGGTTCAGCAGTATCTTGATCTGAAGTTTCATGATCATTATCATTGGCTTCCTCACTAACTGGTGTAGGTGTCACTGAAACAGTTTTCTGTGACGAACTACTTTCCAGTAAGGGAGCAGGTACAGTTACCTCGTCAAGTTCTACTTTCCTCCCACTCACTTCTTTCGAGAGAAACTCCTTCTCTAGAAAGGATCCATTCTTAGCAACGAATGTCTTGCCTTCGGATCTGTGATAGAAGGTGTACCCAATAGTCTCCTTTGGGTATCCTATGAAGACACATTTCTCCGATTTGGGTTCGAGCTTATCAGGTTGAAGCCTTTTCACATAAGCATCGCAGCCCCAAACTTTAAGAAACGACAACTTTGGTTTCTTGCCAAACCACAGTTCATAAGGCGTCGTCTCAACGGATTTTGATGGTGCCCTATTTAACGTGAATGCGGCCGTCTCTAAAGCATATCCCCAAAATGATAGCAGTAAATCAGTAAGAGACATCATAGATCGCACCATATCTAGTAAAGTACGATTACGACGTTCGGACACACCATTACGCTGTGGTGTTCCGGGTGGCGTGAGTTGCGAAACTATTCCACAGTTTTTCAAATGTACACCAAACTCGTAACTCAAATATTCTCCTCCACGATCAGATCGTAGAAACTTTATTTTCTTGTTACGATGATTTTCAACTTCACTCTGAAATTCTTTGAACTTTTCAAATGTTTCAGACTTATGTTTCATTAAGTAGATATATCCATATCTGCTTAAATCATCTGTGAAGGTGAGAAAATAACGATATCCCCCACGAGCCTCAATATTCATCGGACCACATACATCGGTATGTATGATTTCCAACAAATCTGTTGCTCTCTCCATAGTACCGGAGAACGGTGTTTTAGTCATCTTGCCCATGAGGCACGGTTCGCAAGTACCAAGTGATTCATAATCAAGTGGTTCCAAAAGTCCATCAGTATGGAGTTTCTTCATGCGCTTTAATAAGTTGCACTTTCATTATCAACTCTGCATCTTTTGGCTTCAACATGATGAATATGTGTATTACTACTACCGAGATTCAATAAGAATAGACCACTCTTCAAGGGTGCATGACCATAAAAGATATTACTCATATAAATAGAACAACCATTATTCTCTGATTTAAATGAATAACCGTCTCGCATTAAACAAGATCCAGATATAATGTTCATGCTCAACGCTGGCACCAAATAACAATTATTTAGGTCTAATATTAATCCCGAAGGTAGATGTAGAGGTAGCGTGCCGACCGCGATCACATCAACTTTGGAACCATTTCCCACGCGCATCGTCACCTCGTCCTTTGCTAGTGCCTGCTTATTCCATAGTCCCTGTTTCGAGTTGCAAATATTAGCAACAGAACCAGTATCAAATACCCAGGTGCTACTGCGAGCTCTAGTAAGGTACACATCAATAACATGTATATCACATATACCTTTGTTCACCTTGCCATCCTTCTTATCCGCCAAATACTTGGGGCAGTTCCGCTTCCAGTGACTAGTCTGCTTGCAGTAGAAGCACTCAGTTTCAGGCTTAGGTCCAGACTTGGGTTTCTTCTCTTGAGTAGCAACTTGCTTGCCGTTCTTCTTGAAGTTCCCTTTCTTCTTTCCTTTGCCCTTTTTCTTGAAACTAGTGGTCTTGTTAACCATCAACACTTGATGCTCCTTCTTGATTTCTACCTCCGCAGCTTTCAGCATTGCGAAGAGCTCGGGAATATTCTTGTTCATCCCTTGCATGTTATAGTTCATCACAAAGCTCTTGTAGCTTGGTGGCAGTGATTGGAGAATTCTGTCAATGACGCAATCATCCGGAAGATTAACTCCCAATTGAATCAAGTGATTATTATACCCAGACATTTTCAGTATATGCTCACTGACAGAACTGTTCTCCTCCATCTTGCAGCTATAGAACTTATTGGAGACTTCATATCTCTCAATCCGGGCATTTGCTTGAAATATTAACTTCAACTCCTGGAACATCTCATATGCTCCATGGCGTTCAAAACGTCGTTGAAGTCCCGATTCTAAGCCGTAAAGCATGGCACACTGAACTATCGAGTAGTCATCAGCTTTGCTCTGCCAGACATTCATAACATCTGGTGTTGCTCCAGCAGCAGGCCTGGCACCCAGCGGTGCTTCCAGGACGTAATTCTTCTGTGCAGCAATGAGGATAATCCTCAAGTTACGGACCCAGTCCGTGTAATTGCTACCATCATCTTTCAACTTTGCTTTCTCAAGGAACGCATTAAAATTCAACGGAACAACAGCACGAGCCATCTATCTACAATCAACATAAACAAGCAAGATACTATCAGGTACTAAGTTCATGATAAATTTAAGTTCAATTAATCATATTATTTAAGAACTCCCACTTAGATAGACATCCCTCTAATTCTCTAAGTGATTACGTGATCCAAATCAACTAAACCATGACCGATCATCACGTGAGATGGAGTAGTTTTCAATGGTGAACATCGTTATGTTGATCATATCTACTATATGATTCACGCTCGACCTTTTGGTCTCCGTGTTCCGAGGCCACATCTGCATATGCTAGGCTCATCAAGTTTAACCTGAGTATTCTGCGTGTGCAAAACTGGCTTGCACCCGTTGTAGATGGACGTAGAGCTTATCACACCCGATCATCACGTGGTGTCTGGGCACGACGAACTTTGGCAACGGTGCATACTCACGGAGAACACTTCTTGATAATTTAGTGAGAGATCATCTTATAATGCTACCGTCAATCAAAGCAAGATAAGATGCATAAAAAGATAAACATCACATGCAATCAATATAAGTGATATGATATGGCCATCATCATCTTGTGCTTGTGATCTCCATCTCCGAAGCACCGTCATGATCACCATCGTCACCGGCGCGACACCTTGATCTCCATCGTAGCATCGTTGTCGTCTCGCCAATCTTATGCTTCCACGACTATCACTACCGTTTAGTAATAAAGTAAAGCATTACATCGCGATTGCATTGCATACAATAAAGCGACAACCATATGGCTCCTGCCAGTTGCCGATAACTCGGTTACAAAACATGATCATCTCATACAATAAAATTCAGCATCATGCCTTGACCATATCTAATCACAACATGCCCTGCAAAAACAAGTTAGACGTCCTCTACTTTGTTGTTGCATGTTTTACGTGGCTGCTACGGGCTTAAGTAAGAACCAATCTCACCTACGCATCAAAACCACAACGATAGTTTGTCAAATAGACTCCGTTTTAACCTTCTCAAGGACCGGGCATAGCCATACTCGGTTCAACTAAAGTTGGAGAGACAGTCGCCCGCAAGCCATCTATGTGCAAAGCACGTCGAGGGAACCGGTCTCGCGTAAGCGTACGCGTAAGGTTGGTCCGGGTCGTCTCATCCAACAATACCGCCGAACCAAAGTATGACATGCTGGTAGGCAGTATGACTCGTATCGTCCACAACTCACTTGTGTTCTACTCGTGCATATAACATCAACATAAATAACCTAGGCTCGGATGCCACTGTTGGGTTTCGTAGTAATTTCAAAAAATTTCCTACGCACACGCTAGATCATGTGAGGCATAGCAACGAGGGGAGAGTGTTGTCTACGTACCCAACGCAGACCGACTGCGGAAGCGATGACACGACGTAGAGGAAGTAGTCGTACGTCTTCACGATCCAACCGATCAAGCACCGAAACTACGGCACCTCCGAGTTCGAGCACACATTCAGCTCGATGACGATCCCCGGACTCCGATCCAGCAAAGTGTCGGGGAAGAGTTCCGTCAGCACGACGGCGTGGTGACGATCTTGATGAACTACAGCAGCAGGGCTTCGCCTAAACTCAGCTACAGTATTATCGAGGTATATGGTGGCAGGGGGCACCGCACACAGCTAAGGAATAGATCACGTGGATCAACTTGTGTGTTTAGAGGTGCCTCTACCTTAGTATATAAAGGAGCCAAGGGGGGAGGGGGCGCCGGCCAAGAGAGAGAGGCGCAGGAGGAGTCCTACTCCTTCCGGGAGTAGGACTCCCCTCCAATCCTATTCCAAATAGGATTCCCCAAAGGGGGAAAGAGGGAGAAGGGTGACCGGCCACCTCTCCTAGTCCTAATAGGACTAGGGGAGGGGGGAGGTGCGCAGCCCCCTTGGGCTGCCCTTTTCTCCTTTCCACTAAGGCCCATGAAGGCCCATATGGCTCCCGGGGGGTTCCGATAACCTCCCGATAACCCGGTAAAATCCCGATTTCACCCGGAACACTTCCGATGTCCAAACATAGGCTTCCAATATATCAATCTTTACGTCTCGACTATTTCGAGACTCCTCGTCATGTCCGTGATCACATCCGGGACTCGGAACAACCTTCAGTATATCAAAATGCATAAACTCATAATGTAACTGTCATCGTAACCTTAAGCGTGCGGACCCTACGGGTTCGAGAACAATGTAGACATGACCGATACACGTTTCCGGTTAATAACCAATAGCGGGACCTGGATGCCCATATTGGCTCCTACATATTCTACGAAGATCTTTATCGGTCAGACCGCATAACGACATACGTTGTTCCCTTTGTCATCGGTATGTTACTTGCCCGAGATTCGATCGTCGATATCCAATACCTAGTTCAATCTCGTTACTGGCAAGTCTCTTTACTCGTTCCGTAATACATCATCTCACAACTAACATATTAGTTGCAGTGCTTGCAAGGCTTATGTGATGTGCATTACCGAGAGGGCCCAGAGATACCTCTCCGACAATCGGAGTGACAAATCCTAATCTCGAAATACGCCAACCCAACATCTACCTTTGGAGACACCTATAATGCTCCTTTATAATCACCCAGTTACGTTGTGACGTTTGGTAGCACCCAAAGTGTTCCTCCGGCAAACGGGAGTTGCATAATCTCATAGTCATAGGAACATGTATAAGTCATGAAGAAAGCAATAGCAACATACTAAACGATCAGTTGCTAAGCTAATGGAATGGGTCATGTCAGTCAGATCATTCAACTAATGATGTGACCTCGTTACTCAAATAACAACTCATTGTTCATGGTCAGGAAACATAACCATCTTTGATTAACGAGCTAGTCAAGTAGAGGAATACTAGTGACACTTTGTTTGTCTATGTATTCACACATGTATTATGTTTCCGGTTAATACAATTCTAGGATGAATAATAAACATTTATCATGATTATAAGGAAATAAATAATAGCTTTATTATTGCCTCTAGGGCATATTTCCTTCACATGGCACATCAAATTCTTTGATCATGTGATGCTTAGTGATGTATCTTTGCCACCAACTTAATTTGCTATTGATTTGTTTCATCCTTGGGAGGTCATGAAAGTGCGTTATATCGACTAGAGGGGGGGTGAATAGGCGATTTTTATGAATTCTTCACTGAGGAATTTGCTGGTGAGGAAATTCCTTAGTGAAGAACTACTCGCAGCGGAATAAGTACTCAGAAGTAAACATAACAGAATACAAGCATGGTCATCATGATGAAATGAAGACTAGCACAGAGTACAGAAAGCGTAATCACAGGATAACACAAGATGAGGACAAACAGACTGAAGAAATTGAACTGAGGGAAATTGAGAAAGTCTTCAGTCAATGTCTTCAAACACAGATATGAACAAACAATCAACACAGTAATGAGGAAATGAAAGGGTTGAGGAAATAGAACCAGTTAGGTTGGTGAAGACAATGATTTGGTAGACCAGTTCCAACTTCTATCTCACTTGTACGTCTGGTTGGAGCGGCTGAGTATTTAAACTCGAGGACACGCAGTCCCGGACACCCAGTCACTGAGCACGCAGCTCAGGACACCCAGTCCTCACCGTATTCTCCTTGAACTAAGGCCACGCAGACCTCGTCCAATCACTCGTGGTAAGTCTTCAGGCGACTTCCAAACCTTCACAGACTTGGTCACTCGGCGATCCACAATTCCTCTTGGATGCTCTAGACCTTGACGCCTAACCGTCTGGAAGAAGCACAGTCTTCAAAGGTAACAAGCGTCGGATCCACGCAGGATCAATTTCTTCAGTGATGCTCAATCACTTTGGGTTTGTGGGGGTTTGGTTTTGGGTTTTCCTCACTTGATGATTTTCGCTCAAAGTCCTCGGAGGATGGGTTGCTCTCAAATGACAAGTGTCAAGTTCTCTCGGAGCAGCCAACCAGCTAGTGGTTGTAGGGGCGGCTATTTATAGCCTAGGGAGCAGCCCGACATGATAAGACATAAATGCCCTTCAATGATATGACCGTTGGATGGATAAGATATTTTGGGACAGCTGGCGCACAGCACAACAACGGTCGGAAATTTGACTCTCAAATTCCTCAGGGCTATCATGTTGCTCACTGTGTAGGCAATTCGCACTGGCGAATTCCTAACTCCTCAGTTAGAGCAAATTCATCAGTGACCAGAAGAACTTCGTCTCTGTCACTGAAGAAAGTGACTGAGCTGTATGAGATTTCCAAAGGCTTCACTCGAAGGGATTGGTAGGTGTAGGATTTTGAGTTGAGCATCACATGGAAATTTTTCCTTAGTATTTCCTCGACCCCCTTTAACAGTACGGTGTTTCCTATGACTCAAGAAGGAGAAAATGAAACTACGAAAACAAAAGTCTTCACGCTTCATGTTCCTCGAATGAATACCAAGTCTTCAAGGTCACACCAATTTCTTCACTTTCAAAGTCTTCAGAAAATCTTCAGAATATCAAAGTCTTCAGTCGAAGAACTTCATTTTTAGGGGTCGACTTTCTCTGTAAATATCAAACTCCTCATAGACTTATAGACCTGTGTACACTCACAAACGCATTAGTCCCTTAACCTATAAGTCTTTAATACACCAAAATCACTAAGGGGCACTAGATGCACTTACAATCTCCCCCTTTTTGGTGATTGATGACAATATAGGTTAAGTTTTCAACGGGGATAAACATATGAAGTGTAGATACTGATATTTTGGAATTTGATTGCAAGATATAGAAGAACTCCCCCTGAAGATGTGCATAGTGAGGAATTTGCTTTGAGGCAATGCACATTTGAAGAGTTGAATCATGGAGATCTCCCCCTATATCTTGTAATTCATACACGCATTTGATATATAATATGAAGAATTTGAAATGCATGATGAGATATGGTGCCTGATGTAATTCAGGATGCGTGCAATAATATTAACGAGGAATAAGCATGCAGAATAGCACATCAAAAGTATCAGAGCATAGTCCTTATAAACCACTACCGGCAAAAAGAAGCGCATAGGAGTGAGCTCGGCTCGGCTCAATCCCGCAACCCGCGGCGCGGCGCGGCGCGTCGGGACGAGGCGAGCGGAGGAGGAGGAGTGCACGAGGGCCTCTTCTCTTCTCAAGCTCCAATAGCATGTAGAAGAGAAACCCTTATAAACCACTCCAACTCTCCTTCCACTTCCGGGGTGGGACTAAACTTCTCACCACACCTAGTGCCATATAACCCACATGGGCCCTTAGAGATTTTTCAGAAATTGCAATATGGGCCTAGAGCCCATCTCAAATTCAGCATGGCCGAGATGCCGGTCTGGCGTTCGTCGTCTCCATGGCAAACAAGACCCAGAATTACACCAGCCCGCGTGCCGCAGAGTTCCTCCGCCCAAACTGAAGAATCGCTCCGCCGCCACCGGGATTGGGACCAGAAAGGTGGCGCATGCATGACTTCGGCTCGTCACCCTCCGGCATCGCCTCGGAGGAACCACACGATGTCGGTCGAGTGGTGGAGCGGCGGCCTGATCCAGAAGATACGGCGGTTAACTGCGGGATGCGGCAACTCTGGGGGTGGACCGACGGCAGGGTGGTCGGAGGCGATTTGGCAACGAGATTGTTCGGGAGCTGTCGGTGTCAAACCGGCAGATCTCGGGTAGGGGGTCCCGAACTGTGCGTCTAGGCGGATGGTAACAGGAGACAAGGGACACGATGTTTTACCCAGGTTCGGGCCCTCTCGATGGAGGTAAAACCCTACGTCCTGCTTGATTAATATTGATGATATGGGTAGTACAAGAGTGGATCTACCACGAGATCAAGGAGGCTAAACCCTAAAGCTAGCCTATGGTATGATTGTTGTAATGTATATTGTATATGATTTATCGACTAGCCTGGCCTCGGTTTATATAATGCACCAGAGGCCTAGGATAACAAGAGTCCTAGCCGAATACGCCGGTGGGGGAGGAGTCCTTGTCTTGATCGCCAAGTCTTGTAGAATCTTCCTTGTACGCGGCGCCTGTCCGGATTGTCCCATGAGTATACGGCCGTGGGGGTCCTCGGCCCAACCTAATAGATCGGGAGATGACGTGGTGAGTACCCCCTAGTCCAGGACACCGTCACTAGCCGCCTGAACCGGTCTTCAAGTTAGGGACGCTCCTCGATTCTTCCGAACTGTTCTTCATCTTCGGTCGTCGGTCTTGAAAACTGGTTCAACAAATCTGCTCATCTTCGATCTTGAAGATCACCGAAATGCATTCGACGATCTTACACGTCGGGTATCTGAGGAGCCCCTTTAAGTTTCTGGCCTTTGTCAATGCCTTGTTATTTTTATGCCACACCTCGGGTTTCAAGTTGTTCCCGGGCGGCAACGTCCTCTTGCGTCCGAGCTCCAACGTCGGACTGCATTCGAGGTATCTTTTGCAGCCGAGCACCAATGCCGGACTGCTTCCCAGCTCTAACGCCGGACTATGTATCCGAGCTCCAACGCCAGACTATGTATCCGAGCTCCAATGCCGGACTGTATCCGAGGTGTCGTAAATCACCTTGGTTCAAAGAAGTTTGAAGGAGTTTATCCGAGCTCCAATGCCGGACTGTATCCGAGGTGTCGTAAATCACCTTGGTTCAAAGAAGTTTGAAGGAGTTTAGCCAAGCTTAATGCCGGAAATGCCCTCTATGGAGCCAGCCACTAGCGCCCGAGCTTTATGCCGGACTGCTTCTGAGGTGGTGCACCATCCCAAATATGGGCCGATTTTTGTCAATATTTTTTGTTGGTGCAATTTATTTTCTGCCGAGATACATAGCCAGTAGCCCTCAAGGTGGGTATCCGTCTAAAACCCGAGATGCCCATGAAGGATGACATAAGACCGCTGATCCCCATAGCTGCTGAGACTCAGGTTGATTTGCAAAATCGGTCTGAGGATCAAGTCCTAGCTCGGCAGAATACTTCGGGACACAAAAAGCGGCGTGCTCAGTCCTCAAGACTCAGGTTGGGTGCGGCCGACCAACCTGAGGATCAAAATCTCCTCGGAGACTGTATTACACTTAAAATTTTCTGCATTGGATAGGCAATGCAGTAGCCCCCGAGACACTGGTCGGGTGGCAACACCAGATCAGGGGATCGATGTGCCCCTTTAATATTTGTAAATAATAAGCCCAAAGCCCAGTAGCCCCCGAGCCTTAATGCGGGCACGGGTGGCGGAATTAAGGATCAATATCCATAGTAAAATCACAAATTATGTGTAATGACTCTATGTATCCAAGTACTTTACGTCATTTAATGCTCGGATCCGCATTGTACAAAACTTTGTTGACCGACCATCGGCTTCCACCTCCTCGGCCAGTAGCCGAGGAGTGTTTGTCTTACTTTATAAAGCCTTTATGAGGACGACAAACAAGGCAATCTGGCCATACGGTTTTATAAACAAAGGTACGCGGAGAGATATATTATATTACTGTTGAACAGAAGAAATGTCTTCCAAAGAAAATAGTCCCGCTATCGGTTCCTTTCTTTGGGTTGTCATGCTAAGCATGATCATAAAACCTCAGCTCCAATGTAAGAGCAAAATATCGAGGATTTAGTTTGGGAGGCTAGTTAATAGCCCCCGGTAGTGTTCGGCGACAGTCGAGGTCAAGCCGTAAACATTTCGGCCAATGTTATGAACGGCCTGTTATTTAACATAGTCATCGGATCGCTGACCAGTTTACGCTTGTTGTGACAGTCAATTTTCGGCTTTCTCCACTGAGGTGCTTTAACCATGTGAGCTGGAAGCACAATCGCAGTGGTTCTCCCTTTGCACGCCTAGCCGAACAAAAGGGAACGTAGGAAGCAAGAGCAGGAGCCGGGCAACCCAACTATTGACCGAAGACAGAATTCGAAACCGATGCATATATAGCAATATCGGAGAATGTTTTTGCCGAATCCCTAAAAGGTGTCCGGCGTTGCAATGCGAGACTAATGCTGGAAAAGCACAAATAGTTTAAAAGTGCCAAAAAGCTTGGAAAACCAAGAAACGTCAGTAAAAACATGACGCCCAAACAATATCAAGTGTTCGATGCCCACCCGAAAATTGGTCTTAGAAAAAAGAAGTGCTTCTGTCGTGCTTTAACATGATACATCCCATCTCAAGACTTCGAGCGGGTCAGCCTACGGCTTCAACCTCCTATCCCGAGAGCGGAGTACTTCTCATCAGGCCAGTTTAGCAAACTAAACTCTAGCGGCTTTGAGAGAGAAATTAGGCTCCCGGGCCAGTGACCGCACACTCGTGTCGAAAAAAGGAGTGATAAATAATAATAAAACTTTGCAATGACTAAGAAGAAAAACACTTAGTATGAAACGGCTCAAATAAACATAAGAGCCCCCAAGTGACTTGGGTAAAAGTTGACTATATAATGTAAGGTGACATGTAGAATGCCTTCTAGCCGGATTGTAGATCGTTTGTCGTAGCGGACCTTTTCGCTTCAACCTCTGGACCCAATAGTCCGGAGTGTGTCCGAATATCCTCGCGGTTATAAAAACCGGGGCATGCGTGGAGACCAGGCGTAGGGGTCATTAGTGCTTTATCAGACAAGTGCCCAACTAGTTATGTTATATTACATGGTTAGTAAGAAACATCTTCCAGGGAGAATAGTTCCGTTAGGGGTTCCTTTCCCTGGGAGGCATGCCCTAAAGTGCATGTCCGGACTGCGAAAAGAGCAGAAAAACATCTGGGGGCAGGTAAATAAATAGGTAAGAAATCATCTTTTAGTTCACCGACCGAGTATTCCCTTAAGAACGCTAGCTTTCGGCTTCACCCAGTCTGAGGTACACATCCGGCTGACCCGGCAGTAACAATCACAGAGGTGCTCCCTTTACCACCTAGCCGAACAATCGGGAACGTAGTGGTAAGCACAGGAGCCAGGCAACCCAGCTTGGCCAAAACTTAAGTCATATCGATGCATATAATGGTGAATAAAAGGTACATGCGGAAGTGTGACACATGTGTTGGGCATAAAGCCCGTATTAATAAGCTTTTGTTAAAGAAGCCCCAGGTATAATGAGCGCGGGTAGCGCGTCAAGTGTGTGCAAACAAAGTTTGGACAATGAAAATTTTTACAAGGAACTTTTTTTCCAAAAAAGTATAATGCTTGGTCGAACCGAACACAAGTTAGAAATTTAAAACTTTGAGCATGAAGGCAACTTACCTGGTTAATGTGTTCGGTATTGGCGACGCGGTCCGAGCTTAATGCGGGACAAGGTTCCATTCCCCAAGTCGGTCCCGAGGTGGCAGAGCAAAGAGCTCGGCACGCCGAAATGGTGACATAGCACGGTCGATGCAGACCGGCGGAGTGACGCCGAAGTCCCCGGATCATTTTCCTGTGCACAAAAAATAGTGCAAACGGGAGATAATAGTAATAATGATAATTAAAAAAAATCGTTGCATAATGAATAATTTATGCAAAGTGAGTAATAAAATAAATATGGCCAGGCGCCGAGGTCGATGTCGATGCAGGGCGTCGGCGTGATGCGGTAAAGGCGTGGCAAAGCCTGAATTCACAGGTCGGTCCGTGCTCCGGATGCGGCGTTCGCCGGACTATGTACGGAGACTGACGGAACCATCATGCGACCGTCATTAATGCAGCCACCATTTGATTGACCTGTGTGTAAGTGCATCTAGTGCCCCTTAGTGATTTTGGTGTATTGAAGACTTATAGGTTAAGTAACTGATGCGTTTGTGAGTGTACACAGGTCTATAAGTCTATGAGGAGTTTGATAATTACAGAGAAAGTCGACCCCTAAAAATGAAGTTCTTCGACTGAAGACTTTGATATTCTGAAGACTTTCTGAAGACTTTGAAAGTGAGGAAATTGGTGTGACCTTGAAGACTTGGTATTCATTCGAGGAACATGAAGCGTGAAGACTTTTGTTTTGTAGTTTCATTTTCTCCTTCTTGAGTCATAGGAAACACCGTACTGTTAAAGGGGGTCTAGGAAATACTAAGGAAAAATTTCCATGTGATGCTCAACTCAAAATCCTACACATACCAATCCCTTCGAGTGAAGCCATTGGAAATCTCATACAGTTCAGTCAATTTCTTCAGTGACAGAGACGCAGTTCTTCTGGTCACTGAGGACTTTGCTCTGACTGAGGAGTTAGGAATTCGCCAGTGCGAATTGCCTACACAGTGAGGAACATGATAGCCCTGAGGAATTTGAGAGTCAAATTTCCGACCGTTGCTGTGCTGCGCGCCGGCTGTCCAAAATATCTTATCCACCTAACGGTCATATCATTGAAGGGCATTTATGTCTTATCATATCGGGCTGCTCCCTAGGCTATAAATAGTCGCCCCCTACAACCACTAGTTGGTTGGCTGCTCTGAGAGAACTTGACACTTGTCATTTGAGAGCAACCCATCCTGCGAGGACTTTGAGCGAAAATCATCAAGTGAGGAAAATCCCAAAACCAAACCCCCACAAACCCAAAGTGATTGAGCATCACTGAAGAAATTGATCCTGCGTGGATCCGACACTTGTTACCTTTGAAGACTGTGCTTCTTCCAGACGGTTAGGCGTCAAGGTCTAGAGCATCCAAGAGGAATTGTGGATCGCCGAGTGACCAAGTCTGTGAAGGTTTGGAAGTCACCTGAAGACTTACCACGAGTGATTGGACGAGGCCTGCGTGGTCTTAGTTCAAGGAGAATACGGTGAGGACTGGGTGTCCTGAGTTGTGGCTTAGAGGCTGGGTGTCCGGGACTGTGTGTCCTCGAGTTTAAATACTCAGCCGCTCCAACCAGATGTACAACTGAGACAGCAGTTGGAACTGGTTTACCAAATCATTGTCTTCACCAACTAACTGGTTCTATCTCCTCAACTCTTTCATTTCCTCATTACTGTGTTGTGTGTTGTTCATATCTGTGTTTGAAGACTTTGACTGAAGACTTTCACAAATTCCTCAGTTCAATTTCTTCAGTCTGTTTGTCTTCATCTTGTTATCATGTGTTTACGCTTTCTGTACTCTGTGCCAGTCTTCATTTCATCATGATGACTATGTGTGTATCATGTTATGTTTACTTCTGAGTACTTATTCCGCTGCAAGTAGTTCTTTGCTAAGGAATTTCCTCACCAGCAAATTCCTCAGTGAAGAATTCATAAAAATCGCCTATTCACCCCCCTCTAGTTGATATAACGCACTTTCAATTGGTATCAGAGCGAGGTACTCCCTTGTTCTGTGTGATTTTGGTTTAACCGCCTGGAGTTTTAGTTATGTCTACCGCAGGTATGATCAAGGTCTCGGCTGGGTGTCCTACCTTTGATGGAACGGACTACCCCTACTGGAAGAACAGGATGCGAATGCATCTTGAGGCAATTGATAACGATCTCTGGTATGTTGTGGAAAATGGTGTCCCCACTGTTACTCCCTCACTTAACGCTACCGATGTGAAGAGATTCAAACAACTCGATTCTCAAGCGAAGAATATCATATGTGGCCATCTGAGCAAAGGACAGTATGGAAGAGTGAGTGCTTTGGAAACTGCTAAGCTTATCTGGGATAGGATGTCCAAAGTAAATGAAGGAGTTTCAACTCAGCGTGACTCTCGAGTCGATGTTCTTCGGAATCTCTTCAACCGCTTCAAAAGACTCGACAATGAGAATGTCCAACAAACCTTTGATCGCCTCACTGACATCTCAAATGAGCTTCAAGACCTCGGTGCCACTGAGATCACTGATCATGAAGTTGTGAAGAAACTGCTGAGATCGCTTGATTCCTCATTTGATACTCTGGGACTGATGATACAAGAACGTCCTGACTACAAGTCGCTTGATCCTGCTGATATCCTCGAAAGGCTAAACACTCATGAGTTCCAGCTTGCTGAAAAGAGAGATCTCTATGGCTCAAACTATGGCAAACCACGTGCCCTAAAGGCCAAGGTTGTGTCTGACTCTGAATGTGAGGATTCTGGTAGTAGCCTTGGTGATCCTGAAGAACTGAGCCAGGATCTAGCACTGCTTGTGAAGAAATTCCAGAAGTTCACAAGACGTGGTCGCTTTGGAAAATCCTCAAGAGGAAATGATTCCTCACCCAGTGACTATAAGAGAAGACTTTGCCACAAATGCAAGAAGCCTGGTCACTATATTCAAGATTGTCCTCAGTGGGAAAAGGAAATGAAGAAGAAGAAATACAAGGATTACAGTTCTGATGATGCGAAGAAGAAGAACAAATCATCAAAATATTCGTCATCAAAATCCTTGAAGTCTTCATCTGACAAGAAGAGCAGCTCCAAGAAGGCTCGGGCATTCATTGGCAAGGAGATGGACTCTGAAGCTGAATCTGAGGAAAATGATGAAGAGGAGGAGTCTGAAGAATATGAGTCTGGTGTTGCGAGTCTGGCCGTCGCTACTGCCTTCGTCAGCAAGTCCATCTTCAACACTGAAGAAACTGACTTCACCAACAAGACTGATGAAGATAATGATGGCTACGCCCCCACCTATTGCTTCATGGCGAAAGGTGCTAAGGATGATCAACCCAAAACCACTGAATGGGTCCTCGATAGTGGATGTACAAATCACATGACTGGTGACAAGAATCTATTGATGGATGCTCCCTTATCACCGTCACCTCTGAAGCATATCATCTTTGCTGACAAAGGCAAAAGTCAGGTATTGGGTCTTGGTAAGGTTGCTATCTCTAAGGACAAGCACATGGACAAAGTCATGCTTGTTGAGTCCTTAGGATACAATCTCATGTCAGTCTCAATGCTTTGTGATCTTGATATGGTTGTTGTCTTTGGCAAATATTGCTGTGTTGTGATTATGGAAGCTGACAATTCCAAAGTCTTCAAAGGCTTTAGGAGAGGAGATCTGTATATTGTTGATTTCTCTACAGGACCACAACCAGCCGTGTGTCTACTTGCAAAAGCTTCAGAAGGCTGGCTATGGCATCGACGACTTGGTCATGCAGGCATGAGGAATTTGAACACGCTTGCAAAGAAGAAGCATGTCATTGGCATTGAGAATGTCAAATTCCTCAAGGATCACTTATGTGGAGCATGTGAAGCCGGAAAAATGACCAAGGCCAAGCATCCAGCGAAGACTATCATGACCACTACCCGTCCATTCGAATTCCTTCACATGGACCTCTTCGGACCCAATCATTATTCAGCAGTCACTAATGATGCATCTCTATATGGTTTTGTCATTGTTGATGATTATTCTCGATATACATGGGTACACATTGTTACTTACAAACATGAAGTGCAGGAAGTCTTCAAACGATTTTCCTCGAGTGCTTTAACCAACTTTGGTGTGAAGATCAAGCATATCAGAAGTGACAACGGAACTGAGTTCAAGAATTCCGGTCTTGATGCGTATCTTGATGAACTTGGTATTACTCATGAGTTATCTACTCCCTATACTCCTCAGCAGAATGGCGTCGTGGAGCGCAAGAACAGAACTCTCGTTGAGATGGCTCGCACTATGCTTGATGAATACAAAACGCCTCAGCGTTTTTGGATTGATGCAATTGATACTGCTTGCCACATCATCAACAGAGTGTATCTTTACAAATTCTTCAAGAAGACTACCTATGAACTCCTCACTGACAAGAAACCCAATGTGAGTTATTTCAAAGTCTTCGGTGCTAAATGTTGGATTAGAGATCCTCACCACAACTCTAAATTTGCACCGAAAGCACATGAAGGTTTTATGCTTGGTTACGGAAAGGACTCGCACACCTACAGAGTCTTCAACATTGTTATTCACAAGATTGTTGACACTGTAGATGTGCGGTTCGATGAAACTAATGGCTCGCAAAGAGAGCACCTACCTTCTGTGTTAGATGAACCAGCACCTGAGGATGCTATCAAGCTCAAGGCAACTGAGGATGTCATTCCGACTGAAGAATCTGCTGAAGAATTCATTCTGTTCGTGAAGAACGTCGAGCTGATGCGCCTGAAGAACAAGATGAGGAAAATGGTGCTGAAGAAAATGCTGATCAAAATCCTCAGCGACAACCAACTCATCCACGCGTTGCAAAAGAAGTGCAAGTGGAGAAGATCATCGATGACATTAGCGCACCAGGTCCTCTCACCCGCTCAAAAGCATCACATTTATCTAACTTTTGTGGGCACTATGCTTTTGTCTCTATCACAGAGCCCACTAAGGTAGATGAAGCATTTCTGGAACCGGAGTGGATTCAGGCTATGCAAGAAGAATTACATCAGTTCGAGCTGAACAATGTCTGGGAATTGGTCAATCGCCCAGATGCTCGCAAGCATAATATCATTGGCACAAAGTGGATCTACCGCAACAAGCAAGATGAAATGGCCTTGTGGTGAGGAATAAGGCATGACTAGTAGCTCAAGGCTACACACAAGTTGAAGGAATTGATTTCGATGAAACTTTTGCACCTGTTGCTAGACTTGAGGCTATTCGCATATTACTTGCTTACGCTAACCATCATGATATCATCTTATATCAAATGGATGTGAAAAGTGCATTCCTCAATGTCTTCACACCCGGTTCACTCGACCCTTCTCTTTTTACTAAGTCATATGATGGTGAACTATTTGTGTGCCAAATATACGTTGATGATATTATCTTTGGCTGTACTAACCAACGTTATAGTGATGAATTTGCCTATATGATGAGTGAAGAATATCAAATGTCTATGATGGGAGAATTGAAATTCTTCTTAGGTCTTCAAATTCGTCAGCAGCGCAATGGCATATTCATATCTCAGGAGAAATACCTCAAAGATGTACTGAGGAAATTCGGCATGCAAGATTGCAAAGGCGTCAAAATTCCTATGCCCACAAATGGCCATCTATACACTGATGAAAATGGTATTGACTTCGATCACAAGGTATACCGCTCCATGATTGGTTCTTTACTGTACTTATGTGCATCTAGGCCAGATATAATGCTTAGTGTTTGCATGTGTGCCCGATTTCAAGCTGCACCGAAGGAATCACACCATAAGGCTGTGAAGCATATTCTTCGATATCTAGCTCACACACCAACACTAGGATTATGGTACCCCAAGGGCTCTGCTTTTGATCTCATTGGATATTCTGACTCTGACTATGCTGGTGATCGTGTGGACCTCAAGTCAACATCTGGCACTTGTCATTTCCTCTGACGATCTTTGGTCTGTTGGTCCTCGAAGAAACAGAACTGCGTATCACTGTCTACTGCTGAAGCTGAATACATTGCTGCTGGCTCATGCGGTGCTCAACTGCTTTGGATGAAGCAAACCCTCAAGGACTATGGCGTCAACGTGAAGAATGTGCCTCTCCTCTGCGACAATGAGAGTGCCATCAAGCAACCCAGTTCAGCACTCAAAGACTAAGCACATCCAGATTCGTCATCATTTTCTTCGTGATCATGTGTTGAAGGGCGACATCTCCATCGAGCATGTGAAGACTGAAGAACAGCTAGCTGATATCTTCACTAAGCCCTTGGATGAGAAGAGATTTAGCAAGTTGCGGTGTGAGCTAAATATGTTAGAATCTTCGAATGTTCTTTGAAAAGGACACACATCCTAACCCTTATGCAGAATTGATGACTTAGATGTGCAACACATGAAGAAACGTTTTTTTTTCAATTAATGAAGAATAACACTCTAAGTGTGAAGAAATTGATGAAGAATTTGATTCTTAGAACCCTACGACAATTGTACGCGGTGTCTGAAATCATCATTCTTATACGGTGGGATACGCCACCACAAAAGTTGAAAATCTTCAAGTTGAGTTTTTCATCATTTTTGAAATTCTTCAGTTTTTCAAATTCTTCAACTTTGCAAAATCTTCACTGTTTCCGTCGTTTTTCTTCATTGGCTATATATATATATATATATATATATATATATATATATATATATGAGTTTATGTCCTCTACAGCATTCACTTATTGCTATTTCTTCAAGCTGCAATTTCTGCTAAGTGAATGTGATCGGACCCTTCCCCCTCTATGCTATATTCAACCCAATCTATTCACAAATTCTTCATGTGCGTTCTGATTGAAACTCGTTCAAAGTCTTCATTGTGTCCTTGTCAGCTGAAGAAATTGCGAACAAAATTTTAAAAACAAATCGTATCCAGATTTTCGGTTTTACCGCTCAAACCGTTCCGCATCCCACGATGCATTATTATAATCACCCACGATCTTACACGATCTCATCTGCACAGTACGTGGGTGACACATGTCGCTGAAGAAGAAAGGGCAGGCGCATGTTCGTCCTAAAATCTTCGGGCGAACAGTTTTTACCCTGGCTATAAATACCCCTCTCCCTTCCTTACTTCATTTACTCCGCTCGGTCGCTTTCTCTCGCTCGAGCTCTCCTCAAACCCTAGCACCGCTGCTATTCTATCGCCGTCAGTGAGGAAGAGCTTCACTGCCTCGACCTCGTCGCCGTCGTACTCGCGCCGGCTGCGGAAATCTTCACTCCGCCGCCGCCGTAGCTGTCTCCCTCTGCCAAGTTAGGGCGTGGGAGATCTAACTTGACGAACTTCACCACGGTTCATCTCTGTTCGTCGTGTTCTTCAGTTCGGGTAATTAAAAGTCACTTTTATTACTCGCTTTGATTCTCAAACTTTTCTGAAAATCTTCAAAGGTGTTTTATTCTTCAAATCTTCACATATGAACACCTCACACACTGTATGCTCTTGATCCATCTCTCTAAGCACTCATTTCTTCAAGATTCCTCAATTGTGCAGATTTTCGATCTGTACAACTCTGGAACCTAAGACAAGAACGCTTAGTGAAATTCCTCAAGGCTCAACTGGTCAAATTCCTCAAAAGCTTGTCTTTTTCGAAAAATCTTCTGAGAACGCATATGACCTCTCCAAATTCCTCGCACCTACACTCTGTTCACAGGTACTCATGTCCGCTGCTGAATCACTAGGTTCTCATCAACTTAACTCATTTGCAGCGTTCCTCGAAGAAAAACTGCATACTTCTTCAGAGTGCTCTATTGTTCAAATTCCTCATCTGAAGAAAATGGCAGAAGGCAAGAGACCGCAAAAAGGAGGAAAGAAACCAGAGGTCATGACTGCTTTTGAGATCCCTGATGAAATATACAAGGATTATTGCACACCTGATGAAGCCAAGTTTGGCAAAGAAAACAAAAATCAGCGCAAAGTGCGCATTCAGAGGATTGAACGAAGATGGGCACGAGAATGGAGGGAATATCGATATGTTACTCCTAAGTACATGAAGAATGGTCCCACCAGCCCAAGAGCTCCATTGGCACCTGGCCAAGTAGCTGATCCCACCAGCATCAAGCGTGGTGAGGACTTTCCTGAAGAATGGTCTAGGCGCCAAGCAAAACTGGCAAGACAAGCCAAGGAGGCAGTGAGGAAATTCAATGAGGATTCTGCTGCTGCTGCTGCCGCTGAGACCTCGGTCAAGCCGAGGAAATCAATGCTGAAGAAGCCCGCTCGCAAGCCAAGTGCTTCACCATCAGCGCCCTCACGGCCAAGTTCCTCAGCCGCGCCCTCACGGCAAATTCCTCAGACTACTGCTGCACCACCAAAGTCCTCAGCAGCTCCCTCCAAGTCCTCAACTCCTGTGCATCTGGCTACATGTCAAAGGACTCAGGGTTTCTCAATTGCTTCTGGTGTCTCAGCAAGTTCCTCAGCTGCACCAATGTCCTCACCAGGCCCCACTCTGCTGAAGACAAAAGCAACTGCTGGACGCGGTCCTCGGCCAAGTCCAAGAAAGAAACAGGTTGCTTTCCAAGTGCCCTCTGATGACGAGGCTTCTGATGAAGAATTTGCAGAAATCATCAGAGACAAACAAGCAAAGGTCGCTAGAGCCAAAGGAACACATGTGCCTCTGCTTTTGGATCCGAAGAAGATCCTCGACTTCATCGACTTATGGCATCAGGATCCAAACACTCCAATGCCTGATCTGCCTCTGACTCCTGGTCAAATTCATATGCTGACCCATTTCATCTCTGAAGAGAAATGGAAGTTTGAAAAGGCTCGTGAGATAAAGAGAGCACAAGCCAGAAAGGAGAAGCTTCTGAAGAAGAACATTGTCAGACTGTCACCTGAAGAACTTCTCAAGGCTCAATCTGAGATTCAAGCCCTCAGCAAAGATTTCGATGCATACAATGCTGATTGGCAAGGAGCCAAAGTGAAATTCGTCAATTTGACGAAGAAAATGACAACTGTTGCAGCCCCATCGCAACAAGCAAAGCCTCAGGCTGCAGACTCTGCTCAGCCTGCTGAAGAACATGCCAGCACTGCTGATGACTGTCAGCCTGCTGATGAGAATACAAGTTCTAGGGCTGATGACTCCATTCTAGCCGCTGAAGAAATTCCCAGGGCATCCACTAGTGGTGCGCCTGAAGAAACTGAAGAGATCAGGGCAACTGCACCAGTTGCGCCTGAAGAAAATGAACCACAGTCCTCAGCTCCTCCTGCGCCAACACCAACTCCAATTCTTCCTTCTGCTTATGAAGTGAAGAAGACCAAGGCTGCAGAACGAGCTGCTGTGAAGAAAAGGAAGGCATCAGCTGCGTCAAATTCTTCGGCCGCAAAGAAAATGAAGCCAATGACCAGCTCGCTTCAAAATCCCATTGATGCCGTTCCCATTTCCTCCATGTCGTCTAAGGAAATTGTTCCTTATGGAGAAGACTACAAGATCCCAAGCGGATCTGATGAAGAGAATCATTCTGTTGCTACCTCAGAACAGTTTGATGAAGAAATTGAAGTGGAAACATTCCCTTCAACGCCAGTCGTTTCCTCACCTATGCCTCAGTTCACAGCTGAAGAGGCTGGTGTTGAGGAAATTGAAAAAGAAGAAGAAGATGTGGATATTGGATGCACTACACCAGTGATGAACGATGACTTTTGGGAAAGTCAGCATCCCAATACTCCTCTCTTCACTCCGATTCAACAAATTCCTCAGTGCCCGGCTACAACTGTTCAAATGGGCTCTGAAGAAACTCATCCCACATCGTCTATTCATGAAGAAATTCCAGCCGCTAGTGCTGAAGAACCTGCTGCTGATCCCAAACTACACAAGAAGAGGAACCAGAAATTCCTCAGCCTGAAGAACCTGAGATCGCGATTCCTGAGGTTGTGCTGCAAATCACTGACACTCCTCTGCCCAAACCGAAGAATCCGTTCTCTAGCAAGCAAAAATTCAAGGCTGAAGACTTCTTTTCTGAGCATGTGTTCTTCACTGATTACAATCCATATGACTCTGCTCGCATAAGGAAGAGACGTTTCTGGAATGCTACTCAAGCCAACTTCTATTCCTCAGTGCTCTTCGACAATGACAAAATCTTCGATCATGAGCATATTCCTCACGTGGATATGGTATCTCTGTCGTGCTTCGAGCCAGTTCTCCGAGTTATTCAGGATGCAGGACTACTGAACTTCTGCACTGATATCTGTGATTGGAATGAAGAACTCATTCTTCAATTCTATGCCACTTTGCATATCACCGGAGATGATGAAGATGTCAATACATGGGTGCTGGATTGGATGACAGAAAACACTCACTACAAGGCAACTGAATTGCTTCGTGTCCTTCCTCTTGATCCTCCCCATGACAGTGCACGTTGCATCTACAATGACCGCGAACTGACTGATCATTATATGCAAGTGCTCATGAAGCCTTTGAAGCCAGGGCAGGCCCCTCGAACCAAATTCCTCGTCAAGGAATTACTGTATGGGCCTCGGACTGTCTATCGCATCCTGACGAAGACAATGAGTCCTATCAAAGGCTACGACTCAAATGATGAAGACGTCGTTGGCATCATGAAGAACATGCTTTTCAACATCATTCATGGCGTTCCCGTCAACTTCCATGATTTCTTCATGAGGACTCTGAATAATGTTGCAATGTCACCTTTTGAGCTGAAGCCTTATGCGCCTTGGATTATGAGATTCATAAGGGCAAGATCTTCACTAAATTACAAGGCTGACACTCTGAACCATGGTAGCTACTTGCCGCCCATTGAAGTCCTCAAGCGACCAGTTTCATCATCTGATGATAAGGGCAAGGCAGCTGGTGTGATCGATGAAGGTACTCGTCCATTGGATGGTCAATTCCGTCTGGCTACATCTTACTCCACCAATGACGATTCTACAACACATGATACTGCCGCAAATACCTCTGCAAAGCAAAAGCCTCAAGCAACAGCACCCAGGGTGATGACTGACCGTGAGTTACTCCTCAGTCTTCATCAGAAGGTTGATCGCAATCACAAATAGCTGAAGCGTCAATTTGCTGCAATTCTTCACAACATGACCTCAACACATAATGCAGTGAAGAAAAATCAGTATCACCTGTTGGAAATATTCCCTAGAGGCAATAATAAAAGCATTATTATTATATTTCTTTGTTCATGATAATTGTCTTTATTCATGCTATAATTGTATTATCCGAAAATCGTAATACATGTGTGAATAACAGATACCAACATGTCCCTAGTAAGCCTCTAGTTGACTGGCTCGTTGATCAATAGATAGTCATGGTTTCCTGGCTATGGACATTGGATGTCATTGATAACAGGATCACATCATCAGGATAATGATGTGATGGACAAGACCCAATCCTAAGCATAGCGTAAGATCGTATAGTTCGTTTGCTAGAGCTTTTCTAATGTCAAGTATCTTTTCCTTTGACCATGAGATCGTGTAACTCCCGGATACCGTAGGAGTGCTTTGGGTGTATCAAACGTCACAACGTAACTGGGTGACTATAAAGGTGCACTACAGGTATCTCTGAAAGTGTCTGTTGGGTTGACACAGATCGAGACTGGGATTTGTCACTCCGTATGATGGAGAGGTATCACTGGGCCCACTCGGTAATGCATCATCATAATGAGCTCAAAGTGACCAAGTGTCTGGTCACGGGATCATGCATTACGGTACGAGTAAAGTGACTTGCCAGTAACGAGATTGAACGAGGTATTGGGATACCGACGATCGAATCTCGGGCAAGTAACATATCGATTGACAAAGGGAATTGTATACGGGGTTGATTAAATCCTCGACATCGTGGTTCATCCGATGAGATCATCGAGGAGCATGTGGGAGCCAACATGGGTATCCAGATCCCGCTGTTGGTTATTGACCGGAGAGCGATCTCGGTCATGTCTACATGTCTCCCGAACCCGTAGGGTCTACACACTTAAGTTTCAGTGACGCTAGGGTTGTAGGGATATGTATATGCAGTAAACCGAATGTTGTTCGGAGTCGCGGATGAGATCCCGGACGTCACGAGGAGTTCCGGAATGGTCAGGAGGTAAAGATTTATATATGGGAAGTCCTGTTTCGGGCATCGGGACAAGTTTCGGGGTTATCGGTATTGTACCGGGAACACCGGAAGGGTCCCGGGGGTCCACCGGGTGGGTCCACCTGTCCCGGGGGGCCACATGGGCTGTAGGGGGTGCGCCTTGGCCTACATGGGCCAAGGGCACCAGCCCCACATAGGCCCATGCGCCTCGGGTTTAAGGGGGGAAGAGTTCTAGGAGGGGAAGGCACCTCCTAGGTGCCTTGGGGGGAGGGAAACCCCCCTTGGCCGCCGCCCCCCCTAGGAGATTTGATCTCCTAGGGCCGGCCACCCCCCTTGGCCCTCCTATATATAGTGGGGGAGAGGAGGGACTTCATACCTTGGCCTTTGGTTGCCTCCTTCTCCCTCTCCAACACCTCCTCCTCCTCCATAGCGCTTAGCGAAGCTCTGCCGGAGTACTGCAGCTCCGTCAACACCACGCCATCGTGCTGCTGCTGGTGCCATCCTCCCTTGCTGGATCAAGAAGGAGGAGACGTGGCTGTTCCGTACGTGTGTTGAACGCGGAGGTGTCGTCCGTTCGGTGCTAGGATCTCCGGTGATTTGGATCACGTCGTGTTCGACTACATCATCCCCGTTCTTAGAACGCTTCCGCTCGCCATCTACGAGGTACGTAGATGCATCTAATCACTCGTTGCTAGATGAACTCATAGATGGATCTTGGTGAAACCGTAGGAAATTTTTTGTTTTCTGCAACGTTCCCCAACAGTGGTATCAGAGCCAGGTTTATGCGTAGTTCTTCTTGCACGAGTAGAACACAATTTGTTGTGGGCGTAGATTTTTCAACTTTCTTGCCGCTACTAGTCTTATCTTGCTTCAGCGGTATTGTGGGATGAAGCGGCCCGGACCAACCTTACGCGTACTCTTACGTGAGACCGGTTCCACCGACTAACATGCACTAGTTGCATAAGGTGGCCGGCGAGTGTCTGTCTCTCCTACGTTAGTTGAAGCGGATTCGATGAAAAGGGTCCTTATGAAGGGTAAATAGAAGTTGACAAATCACGTTGTGGCTTTCACGTAGGTAAGAAAACGTTCTTGCTAGAACCCTACTTCAGCCACGTAAAACTTGCAACAACAATTAGAGAACGTTTAACTTGTTTTTGCAGCAAGTGCTTTGTGATATGATATGGCCAAAGTTGTGATGAATGATGAATGATCTATATGTCATGTATGAGATGTTGTAATAGGAATCACGACTTGCATGTCGATGAGTATGACAACCGGCAGGAGCCATAGGAGTTGTCTTTATTTTTTTGTATGACCTGCGTGTCATTGAAGAACGCCATGTAAACTACTTTACTTTATTACTAAACGCGTTAGTCATAGAAGTAGAAGTAGTCGTTGGCGTGACAACTTCATGAAGACACAATGATGGAGATCATGGTGTCATGCCGGTGACAAGATGATCATGGAGCCCCGAAGATGAAGATCAAAAGAGCTATATGATATCGGCCATATCATGTCACTACTTTATATAATTGCATGTGATGTTTATTATGTTTTATGCATCTTGTTTACTTAGAACGACGGTAGTAAATAAGATGATCCCTTACAAAATTTCAAGAAGTGTTCTCCCCTAACTGTGCACCGTTGCTACAGTTCATCGTTTCGAATCACCACGTGATGATCGGGTGTGATAGATTCTTACGTTCACATACAACGGGTGTAAGACAGTTTTACACAGCGAAAACACTTAGGTTTAACTTGACGAGCCTAGCATGTACAGACATGGCCTCGGAACACGGAGACCGAAAGCTCGAACACGAGTTGTATGGAAGATGCGATCAACATGAGAATGTTCACCGACGATGACTAGTCCATCTCACGTGATGATCGGACACGGCCTAGTCGACTCGGATCGTGTAACACTTAGATGACCAAAGGGATGTCAAATCTTAGTGGGAGTTCATTATAATTTGATTAGATGAACTTAATTATCATGAACTTAGTCTAAATATTTTACAATATGTCTTGTAGATCAAATGGCCAACGTAGTCCTCAACTTCAACGCGTTCCTAGAGAAAACTAAGCTGAAAGACGATGGCAGCAACTACACGGACTGGGTCCGGAACCTGAGGATCATCCTCATAGCTGCCAAGAAAGATTATGTCCTACAAGCACCGCTGGGTGACGCACCTATCCTCCCTGCAGAGCAAGACGTTATGAACGCTTGGCAAGCACGTACCGATGACTACTCCCTCGTTCAGTGCGGCATGCTTTACAGCCTAGAGCCGGGGCTCCAAAAGCGTTTTGAGAGACATGGAGCATATGAGATGTTCGAAGAGCTGAAAATGGTTTTCCAAGCTCATGCCCGGGTCGAGAGATATGAAGTCTCCGACAAATTCTTCAGCTGTAAGATGGAGGAAAATAGTTCTGTCAGTGAGCACATACTCACTATGTCTGGGTTACATAACCGCTTGACTCAGCTGGGAGTTAATCTCCCGGATGATGCGGTCATTGACAGAATCCTCCAGTCGCTTCCACCAAGCTACAAGAGCTTTGTGATGAACTTTAATATGCAGGGGATGGAAAAGACCATTCCTGAAGTATTTGCTATGCTGAAATCAGCAGAGGTAGAAGTCAAGAAGGAACATCAAGTGTTGATGGTCAATAAAACCACTAAGTTCAAGAAGGGCAAGGGTAAAAAGAACTTCAAGAAGGACGGCAAGGTAGTTGCCGCGCCCAGCAAGCAAGCTGCCGGGAAGAAGCCAAAGAATGGACCCAAGCCCGAGACTGAGTGCTTTTATTGCAAGGAAAGTGGTCACTGGAAGCGGAACTGCCCCAAATACTTAGCAGACAAGAAGGCCGGCAAAACCAAAGGTATATTTGATATACATGTAATTGATGTGTACCTTACCAGTAATCGTAGTGACTCCTGGGTATTTGATACCGGTGCCGTTGCTCATATTTGTAACACACAGCAGGAGCTGCGGAATAAACGGAGACTGGCAAAGGATGAGGTGACGATGCGCGTCGGGAATGGTTCCAAGGTCGATGTGATCGCCGTCGGCACGCTACCTCTACATTTACCTACGGGATTAGTTTTGAACCTCAATAATTGTTATTTTGTGCCAAGTTTGAGCATGAACATTGTATCAGGATCTCGTTTAATTCGAGATGGCTACTCATTTAAATCCGAGAATAATGGTTGTTCTATTTATATGAGAGATATGTTTTATGTTCATGCTCCGATGGCGAATGGTTTATTCTTTATGAATCTCGAGTGTAATGCTACACATATTCATAGTGTAAGTACCAAAAGATGTAAGATTGATAGTGATAGTCCCACATACTTGTGGCACTGCCGCCTTGGTCACATAGGTGTCAAACGCATGAAGAAGCTGCATGCTGATGGACTTTTAGAGTCTCTTGATTACGAATCATTTGACACGTGCGAACCATGCCTCATGGGTAAAATGACCAAGACTCCGTTCTCAGGAACAATGGAGCGAGCAACCAACTTATTGGAAATCATACATACTGATGTGTGCGGTCCAATGAGTGTTGAGGCTCGCGGTGGCTATCGTTATGTTCTCACCCTCACTGATGACTTGACTAGATATGGGTATGTCTACTTAATGAAACACAAGTCTGAGACCTTTGAAAAGTTCAAGGAATTTCAGAGTGAAGTTGAGAATCAACGTGACAGGAAAATCAAGTTCCTACGATCAGATCCAGGAGGAGAATACTTGAGTCACGAGTTTGGTACACACTTAAGGAAATGTGGAATAGTTTCACAACTCACGCCGCCTGGAACACCTCAGCGTAATGGTGTGTCCGAACGTTGTAATCGCACTCTATTAGATATGGTGCGATCTATGATGTCTCTTGCCGATTTACCACTATCTTTTTGGGGCTATGCTTTAGAGACTGTCGCATTCACTTTAAATAGGGCACCGTCGAAATCTGTTGAGACGACACCGTATGAATTATGGTTTGGGAAGAAACCTAAGCCGTCGTTTCTAAAAGTTTGGGGATGCGATGCTTATGTCAGGAAACTTCAACCTGAAAAGCTCGAACCCAAACCGGAAAAATGCGTCTTCATAGGATACCCTAAAGAAACTGTTGGGTATATCTTCTACCTCAGATCCGAAGGCAAGATCTTTGTTGCCAAGAATGGGTCCTTTCTGGAGAAAGAGTTTCTCTCGAAAGAAGTAAGTGGGAGGAAAGTAGAGCTTGATGAAGTATTACCTCTTGAACTGGAAAATGGCGCAACTCAAGAAAATGTTCCTGAGGTGCCTGCACCGGCTAGAGAGGAAGTTAATGATAATGATCAAGATACTTCTGATCAAGCTCGTACTGAAACTTGAAGGTCCACAAGGACACGTTCCACACCAGAGTGGTACGGGAAACCTGTCTTGGAAATCATGTTGTTAGACAACAGTGAACCTTCGAACTATGAAGAAGCGATGGCGGGCCCGGATTCCGACAAATGGCTAGAAGCCATGAAATCCGAGATAGGATCCATGTATGAAAACGAAGTGTGGACTTTGACTGACTTGCCCGTAGAACGGCGAGCCATAGAAAATAAATGGATCTTTAAGAAGAAGACAGCCACGGATGGTAATGTGACCATCTATAAAGCTCGGCTTGTCGCTAAGGGTTATCGACAAGTTCAAGGGGTTGACTACGATGAGACTTTCTCACCGGTAGTGAAGCTGAAGTCCGTCCGAATCATGTTAGCAATTGCCGCATTTTATGATTATGAAATTTGGTAAATGGACGTCAAAACGGCATTCCTTAATGGTTTCCTTAAGGAAGAATTGTATATGATGCAGCCAGAAGGTTTTGTCGATCCTAAGAATGCTGACAAGGTGTGCAAGCTCCAACGCTCGATTTATGGGCTGGTGCAAGCATCTCGGAGTTGGAACATTCGTTTTGATGAGATGATCAAAGCGTTTGGGTTCACACAGACTTATGGAGAAGCCTGTGTTTGCAAGAAAGTGAGTGGGAGCTCTATAGCATTTCTCATACTATATGTAGATGACATACTTTTGATGGGAAATGATATAGAACTTTTGGACAGCATTAAGGCCTACTTGAATAAAAGTTTTTCAATGAAGGACCTTGGAGAAGCTGCTTATATATTAGGCATCAAGATCTATAGGGATAGATCGAGACGCCTCATAGGTCTTTCACAAAGCACATATCTTGATAAGATTTTGAAGAAGTTCAAAATGGATCAGTCCAAGAAAGGGCTCTTGCCTGTTTTGCAAGGTGTGAGATTGAGCTCAGCTCAATGTCCGACCACGGCAGAAGATATAGAAGAGATGAGTGTCATCCCCTATGCCTCAGCCATAGGTTCTATTATGTATGCCATGCTGTGTACCAGACCTGATGTAAACCTTGCCGTAAGTTTGGTAGGAAGGTACCAAAGTAATCCCGGCAAGGAACACTGGACAGCAGTCAAGAATATCCTGAAGTACCTGAAAAGGACTAAGGAAATGTTTCTCATTTATGGAGGTGACGAAGAGCTCGTCGTAAAGGGTTACATCGATGCTAGCTTCGACACAGATCTGGATGACTCTAAGTCACAAACCGGATACGTGTATATTTTGAATGGTGGGGCAGTAAGCTGGTGTAGTTGCAAGCAAAGCGTCGTGGCGGGATCTACATGTGAAGTGGAGTACATGGCAGCCTCGGAGGCAGCACATGAAGCAATTTGGGTGAAGGAGTTCATCACCGACCTAGGAGTCATAACCAATGCGTCGGGGCCAATCAAGCTCTTCTGTGACAACACTGGAGCTATTGCACTTGCCAAGGAGCCCAGGTTTCACAAGAAGATAAGGCACATCAAGCGTCGCTTCAACTACATTCGTGAAAATGTTCAAGATGGAGACATAGAGATTTGTAAAGTACATACGGACCTGAATATAGCGGATCCGTTGACTAAACCTCTCCCTAGAGCAAACCATGATCAACACCAGAATTCCATGGGTGTTCGATTCATCACAATGTAACTAGATTATTGACTCTAGTGCAAGTGGGAGACTGTTGGAAATATGCCCTAGAGGCAATAATAAAAGCATTATTATTATATTTCTTTGTTCATGATAATTGTCTTTATTCATGCTATAATTGTATTATCCAGAAATCGTAATACATGTGTGAATAACAGACACCGACATGTCCCTAGTAAGCCTCTAGTTGACTGGCTCGTTGATCAATAGATAGTCATGGTTTCCTGGCTATGGACATTGGATGTCATTGATAACGGGATCACATCATTAGGATAATGATGTGATGGACAAGACCCAATCCTAAGCATAGCGTAAGATCGTATAGTTCGTTTGCTAGAGCTTTTCTAATGTCAAGTATCTTTTCCTTTGACCATGAGATCGTGTAACTCCCGGATACCGTAGGAGTGCCGGGGGTGTATCAAACGTCACAACATAACTGGGTGACTATAAAGGTGCACTACAGGTATCTCCGAAAGTGTCTGTTGGGTTGACACAGATCGAGACTGGGATTTGTCACTCCGTATGACGGAGAGGTATCACCGGGCCCACACGGTAATGCATCATCATGATGAGCTCAAAGTGACCAAGTGTCTGGTCACGGGATCATGCATTACGGTACGAGTAAAGTGACTTGCCGGTAACGAGATTGAACGAGGTATTGGGATACCGACGATCGAATCTCGGGCAAGTAACATATCGATTGACAAAGGGAATTGTATACGGGGTTGATTAAATCCTCGACATCGTGGTTCATCCAATGAGATCATCGAGGAGCATGTGGGAGCCAACATGGGTATCCAGATCCCGCTGTTGGTTATTGACCGGAGAGCGATCTCGGTCATGTCTACATGTCTCCCGAACCCGTAGGGTCTACACACTTAAGTTTCAGTGACGCTAGGGTTGTAGGGTTATGTATATGCAGTAACCCGAATGTTGTTCGGAGTCCCGGATGAGATCCCGGACGTCATGAGGAGTTCCGCAATGGTCCGGAGGTAAAGATTTATATATGGGAAGTCCTGTTTCGGGCATCGGGACAAGTTTCGGGGTTATCGGTATTGTACCGGGACCACCGGAAGGGTCCCGGGGGTCCACCGGGTGGGTCCACCTGTCCCGGTGGGCCACATGGGCTGTAGGGGGTGCGCCTTGGCCTACATGGGCCAAGGGCACCAGCCCCACATAGGCCCATGCGCCTAGGGTTTAAGGGGGGAAGAGTCCTAGGAGGGGAAGGCACCTCCTAGGTGCCTTGGGGGGGAGGGAAACCCCCCTTGGCCGCCGCCCCCCATAGGAGATTTGATCTCCTAGGGCCGGCCACCCCCCTTGGCCCTCCTATACATAGTGGGGGAGAGGAGGGACTTCATACCTTGGCCTTTGGTTGCCTCCTTCTCCCTCTCCAATACCTCCTCCTCCTCCATAGCGCTTAGCGAAGCTCTGCCGGAGTACTGCAGCTCCATCAACACCACGCCGTCGTGCTGCTGCTGGTGCCATCTCCCTCAACCTCTCCTCCCCCCTTGCTGGATCAAGAAGGAGGAGACGTGGCTGTTCCGTACGTGTGTTGAACGCGGAGGTGCTGTCCGTTCGGTGCTAGGATCTCCGGTGGTTTGGATCACGTCGTGTTCGACTACATCATCCCCGTTCTTAGAACGCTTCCGCTCGCCATCTACGAGGTACGTAGATGCATCTAATCACTCGTCGCTAGATGAACTCATAGATGGATCTTGGTGAAACCGTAGGAAAATTTTTGTTTTCTGCAACGTTCCCCAACATCACCTTCATGAAACCCTCAACCGCACCTGGGCTGTTCTCACTCATGTATATTCCGCGGAAGAACTGAAGACTATGGGTCTCCAGGAAGCGTTTGACTGGTCTGCACCACCTCCGAAGAAATTCAAGAGAGTCAAAGTTCCTGATCTGGTGGCCAGTTGTCACATCCCTAGTTCTGGTATGCTCAGGGCTAGCTAGTCATGTGTGCATCATGTTTAAATTCCATTCAAATTTGAAATGGGGATTTGTGAAACCCTCAGAATCATTTTTGGAAATGACCCAAATAAAAATTGCTCCAAAAAGGGTCCAAGAAAATGCTCATGTTGCTCTCTGAAAATATTGGACAGAGATAAAAATCAAACCAATATTTTTAGGAGCCCATAAGTATTTATTTTGGGCATTTGGAATTAATGCATAAATATTTGCATTGGAAATATATTAATTATATATATTAATATATGTCAAAAAATTATGCCACTTGTTGGGGAGCTCTGGAATAATGCCATTAGTTCCTACAAAAATTGGCATAAGGTAATAAATTGATTTAGTATTATTACTAAATCAAAACAGACGTCAAAAAAATAGAAAAGAAATAGTAAGGGATACTTACCTGGCGCCAGCAACCGGCCCAGCTCCTGTGCTGGCAGCCCACCTGCGCGGCCAGCCCACCTGGCAGCCCACTGGCCGGCCCAGCACTGTGCTGGCCCGTGCCAGCCACCTGCTTCCTCTCGCCAGGCAGGCAGAGAGGAGCACGCCGGCGCGCGCGCGAGCGCCACGCCACCAGGCTGCCTGCCTGCGTTCGAGGACAGCGCGACGCCGCGAATCCCCTCCTCGGTGCCGTTCCAATCCATCTAACCTCCTTGCACTCTCCCTTGTCCTCCAACTTCTCCTCTGCTCTCTCTCCCTCTCTGCCCGAGCGGAGCTCGTCGCCACCGACGCCGTTCGCCGCGGCCACAGCCACCGCCCCGCCTCGCCGATGCTCCAGAAAGCTCCGCCTCGTCTCCCTCTTCATCCTCACCCAGACGAAAGGCGCCAGAAGCCCCTGGTTGCCGCTAGCTCCGCCGTTCCCCTCGTCGGCCACCGAGGATCGCCGTCGTCAAATTCGTCGCCGTTCGGCCTTCCCCGAGCTCGCCGTCCACCTCTACGGGATCCACGTGAGCTCCTCCGTCGTTTCCCCCTCTCCCCTGACTTGTTTTCTTCCTCTAACACCAATACCCGCCGGAGCCGAGAGCTCTTCGCCGCCGGCCATGTCGCCGCCGTAGCCACCGTTGCCTAGAGCTGCAACCGAGCACGCAGCCGTGCTTGGTGCACCCCCAGGAGGCCATAGCACCCATCCGCACCCTCTGCTGTGCTCCCTAACGCCAACCCCGAGCTCACCCGAACTCCGGTCGCCGCCGTGAGCTCGACTCCGGCGAGTACAGCGCACCCCGCCCGCTCCTTCCTGCTCCGTTGGATGCGGAAGAGCACGGGCTCCCTTCTGGTGGTCTCCCCGCACCTAAACGCAGCCCCTAGCGCCGCCCAGTAGCAGCTCCGCCGCGCGGAATGGTCGCCGCCGGCCAAACTCCGGCGAGCCGACGTGGCTCCGTCATTAGGAGCTAACCCAGCTAGTTAAACAACCTACAGCCACTGACAGTGGGCCCCACCCCTGGTCAAACCCCAGTCAGCGCTGGGTTTGACCGGGATTAGTTCCTGTGTCACTGACGTGTGGAACCTGCACGTCAGGTTTGACCCCAGTCAGCCGCAGTTGACTTGCTGACGTCATGCTTACTCAATGCTGACGCAATTATTTATTTTCTGGAATTATTTTAATTCAGGAAATTCCAGAAAATAATTTAAACTTCTAAAATTCATAGGAATTCAACCATAACTCCAAATGAGATAAATTATATATGAAAAATGATCAGAAAAAATCCAATCTATCCATCTGTACCATTTTCATGCATGTTTGAACAATGTTTGTCCTCTGTTTTGGACAAAACAAATAAAGGGCATTTAAATAATCATATATGGAGTTGAAATTTGAATCTTGTATTCAAACCAACTTCATTTAAATCATAGCTAGGTGCATTAGCCCAAAACACATTCATATTGCCATGTCATAGCATGCATCATATTGTGCATTGCATTGATCGTGTTTCCTCTGTGTTTTGCCGGTGTTGTTCCCCCTGGGTAGACGTTGTACCGACGATGTGATCGTTGACACTGATGAAGACTCAATGTTATCTTCAGAAGTGCCAGGCAAGCAAAACCCCCTTGTTCATTCCGATACAATCCCACTCTCTCGCTCCTGCTCTCTTTTACTGCATTAGGACAACAACGATTCAACTGTTACTTGCTGCGGTAGCTGAACTCCTTTATCCTTTGCATGACCTGTCATTCCACAGTAAATAGATGAAACCCATTAGCATGAGTAGGAGTTGTTTGAGCCCTGTTGTGCCTACTCATTAATGCTTGTTTGTCATGCCTGCTACTGCTTAGAGTTGAGTCAGGTCGGATTCATCGGGGGTGAATCAGGTGTGTGTGAACATGTCCTACTATGTGTGAGCTAAGTGTGTGAACACGATTTGGTAAAGGTAGCGGTGAGAGGCCATGTAGGAGTACATGGTGGGTTGTCTCATTGCAGCCGTCCTCAGGAACTGAGTTCTGTGTTTGTGATCCATGATTCAGCTACTACCACACATTGGGCCCGAAACCAATGGACCCTCTCGGCTTCTTAATCACCCTTGTCCTCTGTCCAGGAGTTGCAAGTAGTTTCTGGTGTTTGTAGTATGCTGGAGGCCGTGCGCAGCGCTGACCGTAGGGGTGGGCTGTGATGCGGCAGGCACGTGGCCGGGTAAACCGGGCGCCCGTTTGGTGTCACGGAACCCTGTTCACATCGTTTGGGGCTGTGAGCGAAACCCCGGCCGGATCTCCTCATGGATGGAACCCGAATAGGCGATAAACCTGGACTAGGGATTTGAGTGTTTAGGTAGGTCGTGGCCGACACCCTCGTTGGGCTTCCACTTGAAGGTTGCCGAGTACATGTCGTGTAAACGGCGGTAAGTGGTGAGAGCGTGTGTGAAGAAGTACACCCCTGCAGGGTTAACATTATCTATTCGAATAGCCGTGTCCGCGGTAAAGGACTTCTGGGTTGCCTATATCAGTTCATAGACAAGTGAAAGTGGATACTCTAAAATACGCAAGATAAGAGTGAGTGCTATGGATGGCGTTCTCGTAGGGAGACGGGAGCGGATCCATAGTGGTGTATTGATATGGTGAATATGTGGACTCGTGTGCGCCACCTCAAAAGAGTTACTTGCAGTCGTAGTTCAGGATAGCCACCGAGTCAAAGCTGGCTTGCTGCAGTTAAACCCCACCATCCCCTTGTTGATAATGATGCATATGTAGTTAGTTCTGATGTAAGTCTTGCTGGGTACATTTGTACTCACGTTTGCCTATTTTATGTTTTTGCAGAGAGACTTCAGTCTCGCTAGTAGTTCCACGTGGACTTCGACGTTTAGCTTGATACCTCAGCTACGATCTTGTGCCCTCGGCAGGATCTAGTAGATAGTCAGGCTTTCAAGCCTTTTTCATTTGTAGATGTCTGTACTCAGACATGTTAAGCTTCCGCTTCTGCTTTGACTTGTATGCTCTGAATGTTGGGTCGTGAGACCCCTGTTTGTATATCTCGCTCCTCGGAGCCTAATGAATAAATACTTGAGTCGTAGAGTCATGTTGTGATGCCATGTTGCATTTGCACATATCGAGCATATTGTGTGTATGCTATTGAAATGCTTGATATGTGTGGGATCTGACTATCTAGTTGTTTATCTTTAGTAGCCTCTCCTACCGGGAAATGTCTCCTAGTGTTTCCACCGAGCCATGGTAGCTTGCTACTGCTCCGGAACACTTAGGCTGGCCGGCATGTGTCCTTCTTCGTTCCTGTGTCTGTCCCTTCGAGGAAATGTCACGCGATGAATACCGGAGTCCTGTTAGCCCGCTACAGCCCGGTTCACCGGAGTCCTGCTAGCCCAGTGCTACAGCCTGGATTCACTCGCTGATGACCGACACGTTCGATGCTGGGTCATGGATGCCTGTCCCTGTAATTCTGTGCCACTTTGGGTTTACGACTAGCCATGTCAGCCCGGGCTCCTTATCATATGGATGCTAGCGACACTATCATATACGTGTGCCAAAAGGCGCAAACGGTCCCGGGCAAAGGTAAGGCGACACCCGTGGGAATACCGTGCGTGAGGCCGCAAAGTGATATGAGGTGTTACAGGCTAGATCGATGTGATATTGAGTCGGGGTCCTGACAGCTTTGGTATCAGAGCTTGACTGCCTGTAGGATTACCAAGCCAAACTGGTCGAAGTTGAGTTTAGAAATGCTTTAGTTATATGTAGGGGAATTGATTGTGGGATGGAACGTAAGGCTCTTTTTACTCCTTTACCTTATGCCCTTCTGATCTGAGTCAACCTCTTCTCTTCTACGGGGATTAAGAACTAGGCTTCTCATCTTTCTATCAGGATCACGCGTTATTAATCCATAGACTTATAAGATTGTTAGTTCCAAATCTCAGCTCAGTTTTTACTACTTTCGTATGTTCATAACTGCTGATCTCGAAACCTTGATATTGTGCTTCGGAGTGGCTATGCCACCATTTTTGTAGCATGTCTCCAATCTTTTGAGCATTTACAACCGTTATGCTATCCGAGTCATTCCAGGTTTCTAAACAATCTGATGCACTTGCAAATCCTTTCCCTCTGGTTTTGATGTTCCTCTGGGCCAGGTTAATCATACTAAATGCTGAGTTGAGGTATTCTATTGCCTCGACATATATGTTGGAATTATTATTATGACCCTAGGTGTCTTAGGGGATCATCTAGTAAACCAGCCATGATTTGTGTTCCCCATGTGATGATTCTGGCCATCATTCTCGAAAGCATCCCGTGATGTTATTAGTTAGTAGGTATTCCATTCCGGGGTTCTTGAACCCGAGATTCACCCTACCTACTTCATGTTGATAGTGTTTGCTCGTTCCTTTAGGTTATTAGTAACCTTTGCATTAGTCCTCGAGGTCCGTGGTAGTTCCTCCTTCCAAATACTATGAACCGCTTATGGCAGAAGTTCCTCGCTGAACCGAAGGATCACAATCAGAGTAGTCTTGAGGAGTTCTCCATTCATAATTGTGAATCTGCCAGTTCTACCCTTTCCGCATGGGTTATCCGGAAGAAATGTTGAGCTTCGCTCGACATGCTAATCTATGCATCCACAACTCAGAAAGTTATATGTTCCTTTGAGTTGTTCTCTTTAGTTGTGTCCTGACCCTCGTCTGTCAATTGATAGTCAAGAGTATGTGTGCATTCGTTCATCGGTGCCTATTATTCTTGTGGTCCGTCAAGCCATTCTATTCCAGAATGACTAGAAGAAACGAACTCCAGTACCTTGTCCATTTCTAGGATTGGGTCAAAGCAGTCGTACTTCGCAGATCAAATACTAATCCATGCTTTTGTTCTGTTCTACCTTGGAGTAATACCATCTTTATATCGAGAATGTCATGGGAATTGCACACCATCCTATGAATTCTTTATGTAGTAATACTCCTCGCCATCATTGTTCATTCCTCGGTTTCCGTGTTATTGTAACCGGAATGCCGACAAGTGAATCGTGGTGTGTGAAATCAATACTGCTGGCAACTCCGTTGCTTGGTAGTTAAATGGACGATAACCTCATTCTTAGCGTGTTGATTATTGAATCGTCATCCTAAGGTTGATTGTGCTACCTAGTCCTTATTTCTAGTGCACTCCTCGATCAATGAGTTAGGATTATTCAGTCCCTTGCTTATTTGATCATATCGTCTTGCTCTGGAAGCAAGATTGTTCTCGAGCTTAGTAACATATCGGTGGTTCGTGATGTTCCGAATATCTTCTCGGAAGTACTACCAGGTTGTCACCTGGCCGCTATGTTGAGTTCGTGATCAAGTTGGTTTTCTTATAAATCACCCCTTCTCCAAGAATCTGTGTTGGATATCCCTGAGCTAGTTGGTTGAGCTAGACAAAAACTTGGAGAGTTGGAAGATAAAAGCTTGTCTGACTTAGTTCATGTTAAGGGATATCTTCTTGTGTGTGTGTGTTGAAGAAAGATGATATCTTCACCAATTGGTCCTCGTGATCAGTTGTTGGATCTATTGCCTTGTCAAAACTTTGATTTGAGTATGGGCTATCGTCAAATCAAATCAGAACCAACGATATTTGTAATGTTGTCTTACTCGTAGTTGTTTCTTCGAGCATACACCATTATATCTTTTGGGTCTGACCAATGCTATCACCTTGTTCACATAATTGTGGAATTCCACTTATATGGAAACCTGGATGAATTGTTGTTGACTCCATCAGCAACATTTTTATCTTGTCCATAATTTTGTCGAACATTAAGCTAGTGTTGGAAACTTTGTAAGCAATGCCTTCGTGTTCCGTTCATGAAGCCTATGTTTGGACGAAAGAAGTGAGTCCCTCTAATTCATGTGCATTTGATGCAAGTTGCCGCCATGAGTTTGAGAAGTCTTATTTTACCTCCTCCGGAATCATCCCAAGTCAGTCATGCACACGTGCGAAGTATTCTGTGGTCTGGAGACTTGCAACCTTCATTCCATATGTGTCCCGAGCACACCAAGCCACTGATTGATTTGTTCAAGGAGAAGAAGTTCCTTCATAAGAGCTAATCATATGACTTATGTTAGGACTTCGCTATCCTCGTTGATGGTTCCCCACCTGAACTCGGTAGTGTTTTATTATAAGACTACCATGGGATAATGTTTGTCTGGGACAACGTGTTCGCATGTTTGTAGCAGAACCAGCTCATGTTTTGGAGCTTACTATCGTAGTTCATTTCCCGAGAATCTCGCAACGTCGTCTCGTCGATTTGTGTTGCAAACTATCTTTTTCTTCCTAGACTCGATGAGTCTAGAATATCCTGACATTAACCAGATCTGAATCTCAGGCAGATATGATGGTTGGAATGTTTCCCAAGAACTATAATACTGGTCTCATCATAACCGGTAAAATGGATGTCATGGCCAACACACCCAGCCGGAAGACCTATTATTGTAGTATCTTGATTGAGGAAGTTGGCCACCTCCCCATAAGGATTTCGTAGGATTTACTCCATAGTTATTCCTTATGGATTCTTGTGCTCCCGAAGTCCGACCTCTTACTTGATGTTCTGGGTACCAAACCTTTTTAATTAATGGGTTGCACCAGCACATCAAGGAGAACATTAGAAGCGGAGTTCTAAATGTCTCTCGGTCGATCATCCAGATTTTGATCCCTTGGCCTTGCTAAGGTGAAATCTGAGAAGGTGTTACCTTTCTTTGCATTTGCATCGTCCATCGTTGTTCATCATGGTAGTATGTTGTGTTGCCAGGATCCTTGACACGGATGTTGGTCGAACCTTGATGATTATGGAAATGCTCAAGTTCTCGAGAGCACGCACAAGCGCTAGGTGTTATCCTCGGCACTAACTGGATTGCCCTCAGTCTCCTTGATTATGCTATAACTTTTCAAACAGTGGACTCACTCTCTATTGTTGGGTTCTCCCCAGTTACCAGAATCATTCCCAGCATTTGCATTCTGTTCCCAGCTTGCACCGCCAATGTGCCATTCTACCATGGGTCCCTTCCATTTCTGGTGGTAAGCAAAATCATCTATGACATTGTCTTCAACAAGGTAATCCACATCATCCATTCTGGTTCGAGTATGCCATTCTACCGAACCCCTCCAAACGATCGCTCGAGATTCTCCTTAGGCTGGTATAAAGAGTTTCAATGATCTCTGAATCAAAGGTAATTCTTTTTGCCACTTAAGGGGATATCTCTACGAGTCACCTTCCCTAAGGTGCCCCGTTATGGTATCATGGCAACTCAACTCCTCGCTACGTTGACGACTGTTCACCACCGTCTTAAGCGTGAAAATTGTTGTCTACCTAGTGAACCTTCGTCATCTGCTACACCCCCTTCCTATGGATGTGTGTTTCGTGTCTCAGCTCGTGAGATGTTTCTATGTCTCATTCCGTGAGTTAATCCTGAGTTGTTCGATCTTCGAAAAGATCAGTCCTTCTAGAGTCCCCTTCTCCTCTCATTGTCTTGTTGGCTGGAGTTCTCAGAGCATCACGACGAGACGAAGATGGTGATTGAATCAACGTTCATTTGAAGTGCAACCTGGATCGTGAAGATTATACTAGTTTGCGTTCCCCCTTCACCTTACCCTACGCTTGAATCTCGGGACGAGATTCTTGTTTAGTGGGGGTGAGTTGTCACATCCCTAGTTCTGGTATGCTCAGGGTTAGCTAGTCATGTGTGCATCATGTTTAAATTCCATTCAAATTTGAAATGGGGATTTGTGAAACCCTCAGAATCATTTTTGGAAATGACCCAAATAAAAATTGCTCCAAAAAGGGTCCAAGAAAATGCTCATGTTGCTCTCTGAAAATATTGGACAGAGATAAAAATCAAACCAATATTTTTAGGAGCCCATAAGTATTTATTTTGGGCATTTGGAATTAATGCATAAATATTTGCATTGGAAATATATTAATTATATATATTAATATATGTCAAAAAAATTATGCCACTTGTTGGGGAGCTCTGGAATAATGCCATTAGTTCCTACAAAAATTGGCATAAGGTAATAAATTGATTTAGTATTATTACTAAATCAAAACAGACGTCAGAAAAATAGAAAAGAAATAAAAAGGGATACTTACCTGGCGCCAGCAACCGGCCCAGCTCCTGTGCTGGCAGCCCACCTGCGCGGCCAGCCCACCTGGCAGCCCACTGGCCGGCCCAGCACTGTGCTGGCCCGTGCCAGCCACCTACTTCCTCTCGCCAGGCAGGCAGAGAGGAGCACGCCGGCGCGCACGCGAGCGCCACGCCACCAGGCTGCCTGCCTGCGTTCGAGGACAGCGCGACGCCACGAATCCCCTCCATGGTGCCGTTCCAATCCGTCTGACCCCCTCGCACTCTCCCTCGTCCTCCAACTTCTCCTCTGCTCTCTCTCCCTCTCCGCCCGAGCGGAGCTCGTCGCCACCGACGCCGTTCGCCGCGGCCACAGCCACCGCCCCGCCTCGCCGACGCTCCAGAAAGCTCCGCCTCGTCTCCCTCTTCATCCTCACCCAGACGAAAGGCGCCAGAAGCCCCTGGTTGCCGCTAGCTCCGCCGTTCCCCTTGTCGGCCACCGAGGATCGCCGTCGTCAAATTCGTCGCCGTTCGGCCTTCCCCGAGCTCGCCGTCCACCTCTACGGGATCCACGTGAGCTCCTCCGTCGTTTCCCCCTCTCCCCTAACTTGTTTTCTTCCTCTAACACCGATACCCGCCGGAGCCGAGAGCTCTTCGCCGCCGGCCATGTCGCCGCCATAGCCACCGTTTCCTAGAGCTGCAACCGAGCACGCAGCCGTGCTCGGTGCACCCCCAGGAGGCCATAGCACCCATCCGCACCATCTGCTGTGCTCCCTAACGCCGACCCCGAGCTCGCCCGAACTCCGTCCGCCGCCGTGAGCTCGACTCCGGCAAGTACAGCGCACCCCGCCCGCTCCTTCCTGCTCCGTTGGATGCGGAAGAGCACGGGCTCCCTTCTGGTGGTCTCCCCGCACCTAAACGCAGCCCCTAGCGCCGCCCAGTAGCAGCTCCGCCGCGCGGAATGGTCGCCGCCGGCCAAACTCCGGCGAGCCGATGTGGCTCCGTCATTAGGAGCTAACCCAGCTAGTTAAACAACCTACAGCCACTGACAGTGGGCCCCACCCCTGGTCAAACCCCAGTCAGCGCTGGGTTTGACCGGGATTAGTTCCTGTGTCACTGACGTGTGGACCCTGCACGTCCGGTTTGACCCCAGTCAGCCGCAGTTGACTTGCTGACGTCATGCTTACTCAATGCTGACGCAATTATTTATTTTCTGGAATTATTTTAATTCAGGAAATTCCAGAAAATAATTTAAACTTCTAAAGTTCATAGGAATTCAACCGTAACTCCAAATGAGATAAATTATATATGAAAAATGATCAGAAAAATCCGATCTATCCATCTGTACCATTTTCATGCATGTTTGAACAATGTTTGTCCTCTGTTTTGGACAAAACAAATAAAGGGCATTTAAATAATCATATATGGAGTTGAAATTTGAATCTTGTATTCAAACCAACTTCATTTAAATCATAGCTAGGTGCATTAGCCCAAAACACATTCATATTGCCATGTCATAGCATGCATCATATTGTGCATTGCATTGATCGTGTTTCCTCTGTGTTTTGCCGGTGTTGTTCCCCCTGGGTAGACGTTGTACCGACGATGTGATCGTTGACACTGATGAAGACTCAATGTTATCTTCAGAAGTGCCAGGCAAGCAAAACCCCCTTGTTCATTCCAATACAATCCCACTCTCTCGCTCCTGCTCTCTTTTACTGCATTAGGACAACAACGATTCAACTGTTACTTGCTGCGGTAGCTGAACCCCTTTATCCTTTGCATGACCTGTCATTCCACAGTAAATAGATGAAACCCATTAGCATGAGTAGGAGTTGTTTGAGCCCTGTTGTGCCTACTCATTAATGCTTGTTTGTCATGCCTGCTACTGCTTAGAGTTGAGTCAGGTCTGATTCATCGGGGGTGAATCAGGTGTGTGTGAACATGTCCTACTATGTGTGAGCTAAGTGTGTGAACACGATTTGGTAAAGGTAGCGGTGAGAGGCCATGTAGGAGTACATGGTGGGTTGTCTCATTGCAGCCGTCCTCAGGAACTGAGTTCTGTGTTTGTGATCCATGATTCAGCTACTACCACACATTGGGCCCGAAACCAATGGACCCTCTCGGCTTCTTAATCACCCTTGTCCTCTGTCCAGGAGTTGCAAGTAGTTTCTGGTGTTTGTAGTATGCTGGAGGCCGTGCGCAGCGCTGACCGTAGGGGTGGGCTGTGATGCGGCAGGCACGTGGCCGGGTAAACCGGGCGCCCGTTTGGTGTCACGGAACCCTGTTCACATCGTTTGGGGCTGTGAGCGAAACCCCGGCCGGATCTCCTCATGGATGGAACCCGAATAGGCGATAAACCTGGACTAGGGATTTGAGTGTTTAGGTAGGTCGTGGCCGACACCCTCGTTGGGCTTCCGCTTGAAGGTTGCCGAGTACATGTCGTGTAAACGGCGGTAAGTGGTGAGAGCGTGTGTGAAGAAGTACACCCCTGCAGGGTTAACATTATCTATTTGAATAGCCGTGTCCGCGGTAAAGGACTTCTGGGTTGCCTATATCAGTTCATAGACAAGTGAAAGTGGATACTCTAAAATACGCAAGATAAGAGTGAGTGCTATGGATGGCGTTCTCGTAGGGAGACGGGAGCGGATCCATAGTGGTGTATTGATATGGTGAATATGTGGACTCGTGTGCGCCACCTCAAAAGAGTTACTTGCAGTCGTAGTTCAGGATAGCCACCGAGTCAAAGCTGGCTTGCTGCAGTTAAACCCCACCATCCCCTTGTTGATAATGATGCATATGTAGTTAGTTCTGATGTAAGTCTTGCTGGGTACATTTGTACTCACGTTTGCCTATTTTATGTTTTTGCAGAGAGACTTCAGTCTCGCTAGTAGTTCCACGTGGACTTCGACGTTTAGCTTGATACCTCAGCTACGATCTTGTGCCCTCGGCAGGATCTAGTAGATAGTCAGGCTTTCAAGCCTTTTTCATTTGTAGATGTCTGTACTCAGACATGTTAAGCTTCCGCTTCTGCTTTGACTTGTATGCTCTGAATGTTGGGTCGTGAGACCCCTGTTTGTATATCTCGCTCCTCGGAGCCTAATGAATAAATACTTGAGTCATAGAGTCATGTTGTGATGCCATGTTGCATTTGCACATATCGAGCATATTGTGTGTATGCTATTGAAATGCTTGATATGTGTGGGATCTGACTATCTAGTTGTTTATCTTTAGTAGCCTCTCCTACCGGGAAATGTCTCCTAGTGTTTCCACCGAGCCATGGTAGCTTGTTACTGCTCCGGAACACTTAGGCTGGCCGGCATGTGTCCTTCTTCGTTCCTGTGTCTGTCCCTTCGAGGAAATGTCACGCGATGAATACCGGAGTCCTGTTAGCCCGCTACAGCCCGGTTCACCGGAGTCCTGCTAGCCCAGTGCTACAGCCTGGATTCACTCGCTGATGACCGACACGTTCGATGTTGGGTCATGGATGCCTGTCCCTGTAAGTCTGTGCCACTTTGGGTTTACGACTAGCCATGTCAGCCCGGGCTCCTTATCATATGGATGCTAGCGACACTATCATATACGTGTGCCAAAAGGCGCAATGGTCCCGGGCAAAGGTAAGGCGACACCCGTGGGAATACCGTGCGTGAGGCCGCAAAGTGATATGAGGTGTTACAGGCTAGATCGATGTGATAGTGAGTCGGGGTCCTGACACCAGTTCTTATTCTTCATCGCGTGAAACTGATGAACATAAAGATTTGGACGACATTGCGGCAGGCCCTACTTCAACGACCAACCCCGACAACGCTGGCGCTCCTCCATCGACTTGAAATTCTTCAGGGGCGTTAGTCCTCAGTTTCGATCCTTTTGGTCATTTGATGACAAAGGGGAGAAATCTGAGTTAGTCTTCAAGCGGGTTTATATTATGGGCGTTTTGTTAAGTTACAACTCTCGTTCTTCCGAAACTTTTTATTAGATCGAGTTGTAATATTAAATCCGATGGTGCCTTGATACTTTTGGTCGTGCTCTGATGCTTTTGATGCACTGAGCTCTGATACTTTTGATGTGCTATTCTGCATGCTTATTCTTCATTAATATTATTGCACGCATGCTGAATCTCATCAGGCACCATATTTCATCATGCATTTCAAATTCTTCATATTATATATCAAATGCGTGTATGAATTACAAGATATAGGGGGAGATCTCCATGATTCAATTATTCAAATGTGCATTGCCTCAAAAGCAAATTCCTCACTATGCACATATTCAGGGGGAGTTCTTCTATATCTTGCAATCAAATTCCTCAATATCAGTATTTACACTTCATATGTTTATCCCCGTTGAAAACTTAACCTATGTTGTCATCAATCACCAAAAAGGGGGAGATTGTAAGTGCATCTAGTGCCCCTTAGTGATTTTGGTGTATTGAAGACTTATAGGTTAAGTAACTGATGCATTTGTGAGTGTACACAGGTCTATAAGTCTATGAGGAGTTTGATATTTACAAAGAAAGTCGACCCCTAAAAATGAAGTTCTTCGACTGAAGACTTTCTAAAGACTTTGCAAGTGAAGAAATTGGTGTGACCTTGAAGACTTGGTATTCATTCGAGGAACATGAAGCGTGAAGACTTTTGTTTTCGTAGTTTCATTTTCTCCTTCTTGAGTCATAGGAAACACCGTACTGTTAAAGGGGGTCGAGGAAATACTAAGGAAAATTTTCCATGCGATGCTCAACTCAAAATCCTACACATACCAATCCCTTCGAGTGAAGCCATTGGAAATCTCATACAGTTCAGTCAATTTCTTCAGTGACAGAGACGCAGTTCTTCTGGTCACTGAGGACTTTGCTCTGACTGAGGAGTTAGGAATTCGCCAGTGTGAATTGCCTACACACTGAGGAACATGATAGCCCTGAGGAATTTGAGAGTCAAATTTTCGACCGTTGTTGTGCTGCGCACCGGCTGTCCAAAATATCTTATCCACCTAACGGTCATATCATTGAAGGGCATTTATGTCTTATCATGTCGGGCTGCTCCCTAGGCTATAAATAGCCGCCCCCTACAACCACTAGTTGGTTGGCTGCTCCGAGAGAACTTGACACTTGTCATTTGAGAGCAACCCATCCTCCGAGGACTTTGAGCGAAAATCATCAAGTGAGGAAAATCCCAAAACCAAACCCCCACAAACCCAAAGTGATTGAGCATCACTGAAGAAATTGATCCTGCGTGGATCCGACGCTTGTTACCTTTGAAGACTGTGCTTCTTCCAGACGGTTAGGCGTCAAGGTCTAGAGCATCCAAGAGGAATTATGGATCGCCGAGTGACCAAGTCTGTGAAGGTTTGGAAGTCACCTGAAGACTTACCACGAGTGATTGGACGAGGTCTGCATGGTCTTAGTTCTAGGAGAATACGGTGAGGACTGGGTGTCCTGAGTTGCGGCTCAGAGACTGGGTGTCCGGGACTGTGTGTCCTCGAGTTTAAATACTCAGCCGCTCCAACCAGACGTACAACTGAGACAACAGTTGGAACTGGTTTACCAAATCATTGTCTTCACCAACTAACTGGTTCTATCTCCTCAACTCTTTCATTTCCTCATTACTGTGTTGTGTGTTGTTCATATCTGTGTTTGAAGACTTTGACTGAAGACTTTCACAAATTCCTCAGTTCAATTTCTTCAGTCTGTTTGTCTTCATCTTGTTATCCTGTGTTTACGCTTTCTATACTCTATGCTAGTCTTCATTTAATCATGATGACTATGTGTGTATCCTGTTATGTTTACTACTGAGTACTTATTCCGATGCAAGTAGTTCTTCGCTAAGGAATTTCCTCACCAGCAAATTCCTCAGTGAAGAATTCATAAAAATCGCCTATTCACCCCCCCTCTAGTCGATATAACGCACTTTCACTGTGAACATATGATGGACAAACCATAGTAACAATTCCTTTGGAAAAATGTATCCAAACAAGCAAAAAATATTAGGATTAATAGCACCTGGTTTATTTGTTGTAGCAATCCGAAGGAGGAGGGTGCTGGCAAAGGTTGGCTTGCCGAGGCAAAGCCCTCGGTCCAGCTAATTGTGACGAAGCTGGTCGGCTAGTGACGCCAAAGTGTCCGGAGTAGGTTGATGAAGAGATGATGAATCCTCCGGTCCAGCCGAGATGTCGAAGTAGTTCGGCGTGATGGACACCGGCTTGAAGGAGCAACAGTGCGGCCCTGCCGATGCGGGTCGTGACGTGGTCGATGCCGGCTTGATGAAGCGACCGTGCGGCGATGCCGATATTCCCGCTCCGTCTAATCCGTGGGGCGGTGATGTTGATGATGATTTGTTCTTCGCGACGCCGGACTCTTGTTCGGCTTGCCGAGATGATGATCCGAAGAAGTTGAGCTCGGCTCAACAAAGTGACGTGTCTAGCGCAGGTCGGCAGCCGTGGAGCAATATTGCCGGACTGGTTTGACACCAGCAATGATGTTGAAGATCATGTTCAAAAGATCTTAAGGTTAGTGGGATGTGTTTGGGAACAATACACAATATCCCATACAAAACTTCCTTCAAAAAGGATGTCCGAAATCCCGTTCATAAAAAAGATGAATTCGCGTCGGATTCGTTCTCGGGCAGAAAACAGATCCGAAAAGTGATGCACTAATCGGAAGGTTTCCGGAGTTCTGATGGTCGGATCGAGCTGAAATTTTGAGGGGTGGTAGATATAGGAATTCCTCAGCAGATCAACGGTGGGATCTTCCAAAGGACGTCCGAGCTAGAAGCTGGACACCACGCCCTAAACTCGTCCAGATTCCCGTCCAGATTTGACAGGGCTCCGGTATATCGTGGATTGCGAGAGATTCCTCCATCAGAACTCGACGAAATTTTCCAGGGTTGTCGTAGACTCAATTCCGCACAATTCCACCAAAGCGATCGTAAAAGCGATACTCGAGGAGGTGGTGGCATTAGATACGAGTTTGCTGTCCAGAAAAACAGCACGGTCGCTTAAGGGCAATGTTGACATTGAGCCCCCGAGCTCCATGGATGATTCCTCCGTGATCTTGATAGAGATCGGGGTTGATGTTTGATGAAGGCCCTCGTCCAAACATGGTGATCCGAACATGGGGCGCAATTCTTGGTCGAACCAAGGTGACCAATCGAGCTGGTGACGAAGGTGCCGAAGTCGCAGTTGATCTGCAGGCGAGCCATCGATCCTTTTGTCGATCACACAGCGGAACTCTCAATGAAAGCACCAATGTCGGTGTCAAAACCGGCGGATCTCGGGTAGGGGGTCCCGAACTGTGCGTCTAGGCGGATGGTAACAGGAGACAAGGCACACGATGTTTTACCCAGGTTCGGGCCCTCTCGATGGAGGTAAAACCCTACGTCCTGCTTGATTAATATTGATGATATGGGTAGTACAAGAGTGGATCTACCACGAGATCAAGGAGGCTAAACCCTAAAGCTAGCCTATGGTATGATTGTTGTAATGTATGTTGTATATGATTTATCGACTAGCCTGGCCTCGGTTTATATAATGCACCAGAGGCCTAGGATAACAAGAGTCCTAGCCGAATACGCCGGTGGGGAAGGAGTCCTTGTCTTGATCGCCAAGTCTTGTAGAATCTTCCTTGTATGCGGCACCTGTCCGGACTGGCCCACGAGTATACGGCCGTGGGGGTCCTCGGCCCAATCTAATAGATCGGGAGATGACGTGGTGAGTACCCCCTAGTTCAGGACACCGTCAGGAGCCGGTCGAGACGCTGAACAGTGGACCATCACTTCGGCACCCACCATCCCATTGACTCGTTTTTTTCCACTTGGCACATCTTTTTTCTATCAACTACTAATATATTTGGCGAATTTTTTTTTGCGGGGAATATTTGGCCAGTTTCGTGCAGAAAAGACGTCGAACTAAAACAATTTACAGTGAACATTTATGTTCTTTTTTTTGCGAGGAAATGTTTATGCTCTTGAATTATCGTACGCATGCCCCAAATGAGAATTTTCCTTTTTCTATACATTTGTAATGGTTTATGAGCCGAGCTGCTGGTCAATACGCTCACTTCACTTCTCTCACCCGAAAAAAAAATACGCTCACTTCTCGCCTCTTCAAACGTAGGGTTAGGTTGTGCTTCAACAAAGTAACCATACCATTCGAAACGCGTCGATGTGTCTACTTTATTGGTGGACTAAAGTCGAATAGTCATTGAATTATTTGTATTTGGAACCATGGGAAAAACTTTTTTCTTCTTCTTTTGATGAATAATATGAAGCATGACCTATGATCATATTTTTTTCTAGAAATATTTGAAAAGATGACAACCTTTCGAAAGTACCTTTTTATACCTTTGCTTAAATGCTCCTGGTGTGAACTTAAAATTTGAAAAATAGATTTTTTTTCAAAAAACATTGATTTTTTTGGCACACGTTAAGAAATGTTTGTTGTGCATGCAAAATTTCATCATGAAATCACTTTTTTTTGCAAGAAAATTTTCAATCTATTCATATTCGATCATGGTATTACAACGAACACCAGAAATAATAAAAATTATATTCAGATCCGTAAACCACCTAGCGACGACAACAAGCATTGAAATGAGCCGAAGGCACTTCGCCGTCATCCCCAATCCCTCGTCAGAGCCAAGCAAATCTTATTGTAGTAGATAGTCGGGAAATCGTCGTGCTATGGCCCCATATGACCAGCACACTAGATCAACAACCGCCGCCATTGTAGAGTAGCGTAGATTAGAAGGATCCAATCTGAACACTCATGAACGTAAACGAACTACGACCAGATCTGAGCGAATCCACCAAGGATAGATCCACCGGAGACACACCTCCACATGCCCAGCAATGATGAGCATCAGATTGTTTTTTTACCACACATTCCACGAATGTGATTACATGCTGAATTTTACATGCACAACAAACATTTCTTAAAGTATGCCACACAAAAAATCAGATTCTTTAAAAAAAATCTATTTTTTATATTTTATTGTTCACACCAGGAACATTTGAGCTCAGGTGTAGAAACTTTATGTCCACAACCTTTGTTCTTTTATCGAAGTGGCCCCTGATCAACAGGCCAAGTGTGTTATTTTGTCAAAATCAAGGGAACACGTGTCCTTTTGTAAAGAAAATAAATCTGTAGGAACATATAAATAATACTATAACTAAGGGCATCTACATCAAACCGTCCATAAATATCCCGACAGTACGGTCCGAACACTTTAAGCCCTCTAACGCCTTCCTTGAAATGTTCGTGGGCGTCCGAATTCTTACAAACCATACTCACGCTCAACAGTCCTGTAGGAGGTTTGCGGCCGTCTGGACGTCATCCACGTATGCGCCTGATGGCTCGGACCCATCCATACTCATCGTCACGTGTCCTGCCCCAGAACCGTTTGCGTGCATTCGTGCTCAGCTTTCAGCAGTATATAAACTATAATAAAAATAAACACAACGCTAAACTATTCAGCAGCCGCAAACAAAGCCTAAATTTGGAGATGATCTATTTTGTGGGAGTTATATGTCAAGTTTGCTTAAGCGAGCTTCCAAAGCCTTTTCTTCAACTGCTTCACCACCCGGCTTCTCCGGCGTCCACTCATAGCACAGCCCATCGTCATCAACGGGAGTCCAGTACGCTCCATCGCAGGCTGGGAGGTCATCCTTGACAACAACCCTATAGCCTCTATCCTTCTTCCAAGACGGCGACCACGACTCAAACTCTACGGTCATCCTCTTTAGCGTTGGCGCACTCGTCACCAACCGCCACACCAGGTTCACGTGATCCTCCACCGGGCGCACGCCGGAGACCTTGGCTTCTATGAGGTGTGGCAGTGACATCTCCATGTTCCCCTCGCAATCTAAGCCACAGAAGCATCTAGGGTTGGTGCATAGTGTGTAGTACTGCCTGGATCAAACAACAAGAACAATATGATTAACTCCCCTAAGAAAAGATTACTATTATCTACACACTTCGTCCGAAAAAGTTTGTCCCTTAAATGGATGTTTCCAACATCAAGCTAGTGCTAGATACATCCATTTAAGACGACACAAGCTTGGGACAAGCTTTTTTGGATGAAGGGAGTAGTTATCAGTGCTTAATTTTGCAATCGACGGACGTGATGTGATGAGCCTACCGTGTCTTTGACATCAACAGAGAGTAGTCGAACGTTGCTGCATTGGCGGATGAACCTGGCGACGCTGGCGCCAAAGCGGTGGCCTGATGACATGGATATTTCTATCTCCAGGTCGGTGACATTGGGGAGCGCCAGCACGAGGCTCATTACCTCTTCATTGCTCTAGCAGCGACACGGCACCGGCATTGATGTATCCCTTTGGGTGCCCCGGCGGGTGGCCATGCGACAATAGCCCGAGGCTTTGCAGACGCCGGACGTTAGCTGATGCCCCGCCGGCGAGCTCCAGCGGTAGGTGGTCTGAGGTGCCGGAGCAGGACACCATCTCTAGCGTCGGGGCTGAGACCCTCGTGGCCGCGGCTCCGGGAAGGAAAATATGCAGCTCGCGGAGGCCCGGCGCGTTCACGTCCACCGACAACATGTTCGGGAGGCTGTCCAGCCGGAGGTCCTCGAGAGTGCCGGCGGCGTCTAGGCGGAGCGTGGCAATCCCCGCGATGTACTCCAGCTGGAGGTGCCGCAGCCGCGGGCAGCAGGTGGAGGAGAGCATGCGGCCGAGGTTGTGCTCGTCCGCGCCGCCGGGTTCGATCCTGGCTACCCTGAGCACGAGGTTGGTGAGCGCGTGGAAGGCCCCGACGCCAGCGACGGGGACGTTGAGGGTGGCGTTGCCCAGGGCCAGGCTCATCGTCGTTGGAGTTAATTGCACAGAAGTACCACAATTCAGGCATCACATGCAGATTGGTTGCACGATTGCTAATTTTTGCGTGTCAGTACCAACATTGGTCCAAATTTTTGCAAATTGGACTAAAACGCGTATTTATACGTATTGACGCCCGATCCGACAGGTCGGGCCCACCCGTCAGGTGCCACGCTGGCCAATCGGCGCGTGCCCGCGTGCTGACTAGGACGAGCCGGTGCGCTGCTGTCCTAACCGGCCCGGTCGCACCAGCTCCAGCCCGGCCGCACCATTCCCCTCCCCCTCCTCCTCCTCGCTCGTTTCCTCCATCGCCGCCGACCGCGTCCCAACAGCCGGCCGGCCGCCGCACCGCCCCGCCGTCGCCATGGTTTTGGAGGACGAAAGCAGCGACGACCATTCTAGCCCCCCGTACCTGCATTCTTCCTCCACAGACGGTCTCAACGAGGTCAGTACAGGGTTAGGGTTAGGGTTTCATATTTGGGATTTCTTGATTTGGTTGATTTCGCTAGGTTTTGATTTGGCCATTGTCTTTGTGCGAGCTTCTACAGGTTCCTTTCACCATTGAAGATCCAGATTACAAGGGGCTTGAGCTGGATGTGATGTCTCCATGTGAGAAGCACGGCATGGCATCTGAGAGGCTTGTTACCTTTGAAGGAACATACACAGGCAGGAGGTTTTTAGCATGTGCACAGCCGGTATGTATTGTAGGATTGTAGGCATACTGATTTTTTTTCTTACTTGGTCAGTGCCATATTGAACTCTGTTTGCTGGAGTACTCTGCTTGGTGTCAACATTTTGATTCATAGTGGTTAGAGTAGCTTATTTTAGGTCAAGCATGAGTATATTTTGCATTAGAACAATGGCTGAACCTAGTCAGTCAGCTACTCAAGTGGCTGCTCCTCTTGTTAAATTTAGTGGTCTAATGCTAAATTTAGACATTCTTTTTGGCAACTGCAGTGATTTTGTGTAATTACTTGCTGTATGAACTGTTTTGTTGTTGTTATTGTTTTTGCAGGAAGGTAGCAATTGTGGCTTTGTTGAATGGGTTGATCACCAGTGGCCCCCAACAATGCAGAATGCATTGTTGAAGCTATGGGCAATGGTTGAAGATGCCAAAAGTGCTAGGGTGAATGACAATCTTGAGAATTCTTTCACTATCCACCATCTGACAGAAGAGAAGAACAAGCTGGAGGCCAACTATGACAAGCTAGTCCAAGATGTGCATGAGCTGATGAACTTCCAGGAAGATAAGGTGGTGGATTTCAGGCATCTGCAGTCTGCCATTACATATCAGCAGGAGGTAAGAAAAGAACTGATTGATGATATGAAGGCAAAGATGGCAACTGAGATGGCAAAGAAAGATACAGAGACCCAGCAACTTACTCAGAAGTATGAGGTGCTGCTCAACCTGACAAGAGCTCAAGCAACAGTCATTCAGAACTTGAAGTTGAACAAAATGAAAGAGAAGCAAGTGCTTACTGAAGCTAGTATGAATTTGAAGCTGAAGAATGCAGAGCTAACTAAGTGTCAGGAGAAGCTCACCCAAGAGAAGCTAGAGTTGAAGCTTCAGGTTGCTGATCTGCTTAAGGGAAATAAAAAGCATATTGAAGAGAAGTGGCAGTTAGAGTTTCAGAATGAAAGGTTGAAGGAGAAGTTCAAGGGGATTCAAGCCATCTTGGAGAAGTGAAGAAGATGAAATGAGATTAGTGGCATTGCTGACCTTTTGGGAATGATGGTTGTGTAATGACCTAGCATCTAGGAACTAATGTTGTGTACTGTATGCTTGTACTAATGGTGAACTATGGCTGTGTATGTATGTAGTAGTTATGCTATTCATCCTTTTGTGAGAAAAGGATGAACTATGCATTTGAAGTGGAACTCCTCTATGTATTGTGAACAATGGTTATGTATTGCTATGTATGGATCAGTTTCTTATTATGTATGGTTATGTATTGCTATGGTTATGCTGATTATGTAGATTGTACATTATGACAATGTTGCAGCAAACCAGACAGTACATTGCAATAAAAGAGGAACAAGACTCACTAAATCTCATTGCATCAGAAGATAACTTCACTGATCCATTACAACTTGATCCATTACAACTTGGCTACAACTGAAGCAACTAACTAACTTAATATCTTGCCTGCAACTAAGCCAAGCACAAATATAGTGAAAAGAAACAACACATTGTGAAATTTGGCCCTAATCCCTGCAATCTCTGCATTCTTCTCTCTGAGTTGAGTTTGCAGAGACAGAAACATGGCCTCCCTTGTGCCATCATCTTCACTTGGAGTCAGGATTGGAAATTGATCTTCAGATCTAGCAACAGTTGCACCTTTAAGCCTCCATACTTCATCACGTAGATCCCCAATGAGCTCACTCCAGAATGTGGGCAATGGATCATCATGCCATTGCACAAATCCACAGCCACTGTGCTATTAAGATACACAAGCAAATTCACCATGATGCCAAAAATTATTGCACAGAAGAAAGAGGAAGAAAATTAGGGAAAAAAACAGCACTCACCATAGCATCCACGCAGCTGTAGTACCTCCTACCAGGGTTCTGCCTGCTCCAGGAGATCCATCTTGGCGCCTTCCTCGGAGTTGAGCAGTGGCACATCACCGAAGGCTCGTATGCCATTGGGTTCTTGCGGTAGCGCACCGGCGAGCGCGACTCCTCCCTCCTCCTTCCTGCAGCTCGACGAAATCTGGGAGCGGACCCGGCACTGGACGACCACGACATCTCCGCTGCCGGCCCCAGTCAGCGCCTCTGAGATTTCTCCTTGGCTGCGCGGATGAACCCTAGTTTCGTCCCCACACTCCTCTGAGATCTTGTGCTGTCACACTTTAATAGTAGGAAAGGTGGATGGCCCACATGTCAAAATCCCCAAATGTGGTACTGCATGTTATGTGATGCCCCAATATTGGTACTGACATGCAACAGCTAGCAGCAGAATTGGTACTGATTTGTCACAATTATCTGCAAATGTGGTACTGATTTGTCACAATCAACTCACATTACCAGCATCCAGTAGCAAGTTCAGATAACCAACTAAAGTTCAACATTCAGATAATCACCTAAAGTTCAACCACATATCCATCCAGTTCAACATTACAAGCATCAAGTTCAACATTACTAGAGTACTCCACCTCAAGTATCAAGTTTAACCAAAATAACACCACAATATTTCACATTACATGGCTCCTCCACCTCCCATGCTAGCAGTAAAGTAGGACATCCATCCAGTGTGTGTTCCATCAGTAGGAATGTCAGCATATTGCCTTGGGGCAATGAATGGCATTGGAGCACCTCTTCCAGCTCTTCCTCTTCCTCTTCCAGCTCTTCCAGATGGTGGTGGTGTAGTAGAAGTAGCAGCTCCTCTTCCTCTGCCAGCTCCTCTTCCTCTTCCAGATGGTGGTGTTGTAGTAGAAGTAGCAGGTCCTCTTCCTCTGCCAGCTCCTCTTCCTCTGCCAGATGGTGGTGTTGTAGTAGAACTAGCACCAGCTCCTCTGCTAGCTCCTCTTCTTCCAGATGATGGTGGTGTAGGAGCAGAAGCAGCAGGTCTTGGTTGTCTTCCAGATGATGGTGGTGTAGGAGCATTAGCCTTGCAAAGAAAAGGAAACAGTTAATAATGCTAGAAAGAAATGTACAAGAAAGAAAACATTAGTATATTTGAAGGTGAAAAATTATTACCACAAGCTTATTCTTCCTCAAAGCTAGCTCAGGCTTCAACTGTTTAAGACAGTTTGTGTACCTATGCCCTTGGAGACCACAATTGCCACATGTTATGGTCCCCATTCTTGAAGTTTCTTTTGGCTTTGGTACTTCAAATTTGCCCTTGATCCTCTTTTCTTTCCTTCTTCCTCTCTTGATTTTGAATGCAGGTGGTTCTATGTATGGACCAGGGGTCCTTGTCCAATCATGCTCACCAGGCACAGGAAAGATCATTGGTTCATAAGTTGCAGCATAAAAATCTTTCTTAAAGAATTTGCTGACATAATCCTCTGGTTTCCTTTTAGCCTTGTTTATTGCTGAGATGGCATGGTTGCAAGGTATGCCACTAAGGTCCCACTTCCTGCATCCACAAGTCTCAAGTTTCAGGTTGACAGCATGTGTTTGCTGCCCACTTGTAACTTGCCATAAGTTGACCCCTGCCTGTATTGGCTTGCAGTATCTGGCCCTCTCCTTCTCAATCTCTAGCTTCTCACTATAATGAGGTGTTATCTCCCTTCTTGCTTCCTTTACACTCTCTCTCTTCATGTGCCACCTCACCATCTGCTTATCTTTTATCCCATCACACATTGTCCTTATAGGTTTTCTCCTAACATCTAGAATGTACGTGTTGAACACCTCTGACAAGTTGTTCACTACCAAGTCAGTCTTGCAGTTTGTGTCAAATGCATGCCTTGCCCATGTTTTTTTTGGTATTGCAGTAAGCCACTCCCAAGCTTCCTCACTTTCAGCTCTAAGATCATTCATTGCAATATTAAATTTGTGTTCATTGTAGGCATAGCTAGCATTATCCATGCACTTCTTAAGATCTTCACCCCTAAACCCAGCATTTTGGAAATTTGCATATAAATGTCTAAGGCAGAATCTTTGGTTGCAACTTGGAAACACAGCATTCACTGCATTCAATAACCCCTGACACAAACAATTTAACAAGTCTAAGCTACAAACAATTTGAAAATCTAAGCTAATGCAAATACTTGTTCAAAACAGAATGAAATATGCAAACACATACCTTTTGTCTATCTGACATTATAGTATAAGTTCCAAACTTGCCCACTTCTCCCCCTAGGCAAATTTTCAGTTGGTGTAGAAACCAACACCAACTAAGTGTGTCCTCTTGACCAACTATGCCAAATGCCAGTGGATATATGTTGTTGTTGCCATCTCTACCAGTGGCAGCAAGTAGTTGAGCACCTGTAGTGAGCTTAATGAAGCATCCATCAACACCTGCATAATCAACATTTCCAAGTGAGATACAATATGGAGTACTCTACAATATGTAAATGGTTCACACAAGGTTCAAGAACTAACCAATGAAAGGCCTACACCCATTGAGAAACCCCTCCCTTGCTCCATTAAGGCAAAAAAACATGGCATGGAATCTTGGGCCTGGGTGGGGTATTTTTGCATTAGGTACTGGAGTAACAGTAGTGACTATTACTCTACTCCCAGGGTTTGTGTCCATGACAGTCTGAGCATAGTCTTTAAGCCTAGGATATTGCTTCCTGTGATCTCCTAACACAACATCAATAGCTATGTTCTTTGCCCTATATGCCATGCACTTGGGCACATCTACACCATATTTTTCATTGCATGCATCAATTATAGTCTGAATACCAGTAGTTATATCAGATCTAAAGAGATGCTCATATTTCTGTGCTAGCCACTTAGCACTAACCCTGGTAGTCTCAGTGGTACTAGGGCAAGTGTGCTCTAGTCTCATCTTCTTAATTACAAATGTTTTCTCCCCTTTTATAACTGCTGCCACCATTAAGAACTGGCATTTTTTATCTGTACACTCAACAATTATCCTCTGATCTGAATTCCTGTGATACCTGAAATTCCTGGCCTGGGTGATGTGCAAATTCAACAAAGCTTCTCTGAATTGATGTTGATCCCTAAAACACAACTTCATACACAGTTGCTCATGTGGTTGCTCCATTTTCTCATTGTACCACTTCCTAGGAGGCCTTTTCTTTGCCCTACTCTTCCTTTTCTTTTGTAGGACAAAAGAGAGTGGCTGAAAACCATCATCATCACTCTCCCTCAACAACCCCTCCTCTTCTTCATCTGATGATGGTCTGAAATCAGGTTCAACCTCTGGTAGCTCACTACAATGTGACCTAGTGCTTGGGCCTCTTCTAACTGGCAGCTTCTGCTTCTTCTTTACAGGTTCAACTATAGTTTCTTCTTCTTGTTCAAAAGTCCTATCTTCCTCTACCTCAAATGGGTCCTCAACTTCAGTGTCACCCTCATAATGCAGCATTTCTTCCTCTTCTGATTGATCATCATCTGATTCTTCCTCTTGTACTTCTAGCTCTCTCTGCCTCTTTCCCTCTTCCACCTCTACATCTTCTTCATCAACCATGTAATTAGGGTCACTTCCAATTTGACCATCCTCATCAGAGGAATCACTGTCCTCATAAGCCTCAAATCCTTGATATCCCTCTTCTTCTTCCAAAACTGCTTTCAACTTGTTAGTTGCATTTCTGCTTTCTTGTGTGCAAACACCAGCAGGAGCAACAGGGTGATGTGTGCTACATTGACTCTCAAAGACTACTCCTGCCTGATCAACAGCTAAGATAGGAGGCTCACTCAGATCATAAACAACAGGCTCTTGGTACACCACAGTGGACAAGTCTGGCTTTTCAAAATGCTGCCTCTCAAAATCAGTATCAGGGGGTGGACAAGCCCTGACTAGCAAATTAAGCACCAATTTGTCCTGGATCTTCCTCTTTATCATCTGTAATTCTGCATGACTGTCTACCAAATCCAGCCCTTTCTCTCCTAAAGATGGATTTTCAATGTGAAACAAACAATCATATGCATTAAATCCATGGGTTTCCATCACTGCAACCAAATTCAGATAAGTAATATCTGAACCACACAGCTTCATCTCCAATGGTTCTCTTGCATCAAAATGGATGCTTACTTGCCAAATGTCTTCATCCAAACTACAGAAAAAATTAAATTTCATTTATTCATTATAATTACTCTTAATTTGGAGAGCAACAGTACAGTACATTACAATTCAAAGTAACTTGTAAGTCTATTATTTACTAGATAAAGCAGAAGATGAACAAACCCTAAAAATGCCCAATTGGATGAATCAGAGGAGTAGGACAAGGGTACTTACAGCACGCCGCCAAGTCCATGCGTCAACTCATGGCTGCTGCTAGGGTTCGCCACCCACTGATGCGCCAACCGCAACCGCTGCTCCATGGTGAGTAACATCGACTCCTCGTTGTCGGTCGAGTACGCGGAGCTGGACTCGTCGCCGCCATCCCCGTCGACGCCAACCGTTCCGCTAGGAGGCCAGAACGGCATCTCTCCGACGTCGTGGACGCCCTCGCCGCCGCCGTGGACGCCCTCGCTGCCGCCGCCCTCGCCGCCGCCGTGGACGCCCTCGCCTCCGCCGCCCTCGCCGCCGCCGTGGACGCCCTCGCCGCCGCCGCCCTCGCCACCGCCGTGGACGCCCTCGCCGCCGACTGGCGGAATCGCCGACGCCATGGACTAGGGTTCGAGCGAGGAGGAGGAGGGGGAGGGGAATGGTGCGGCCGGGCTGGAGCTGGTGCGATCGGACCGGTTAGGACAGCAGCGCACCGGCTCGTCCTAGTCAGCACGCGGGCACGCGCCGATTGGCCAGCGTGGCACCTGACGGGTGGGCCCGACCTGTCGGATCGGGCGTCAATATGTATAAATACGCGTTTTAGTCCAATTTGCAAAAATTTGGACCAATGTTGATACTGACACGCAAAAATTAGCAATCGTGGTACCAATTTGCATGTGATGCCTGAATTGTGGTACTTCTGTGCAATTAACTCTCGTCGTTGCTCTCGCCGAGGCGAGCAGCTCGGCGATCAGCTCCCTCACGTGCGCATTGTCCCCATCGCCGCCCTCATCTACGGACTTGCTGGGCGGCACCGTGGGCACGGCGAGCGTGAAGCTGCCAGTGACGCGGCGCTCGACGAAGTGCAGCCAGCAGGCGAGCTGCGCGGACGTGACGTCGGCGGCGTGCTCGTGCCTCGTGAGGTACTCGTAAAGGGACCCGACTTTACCCCGTGATTCCATGAAGATGCACTAGATATAATAAAATTTCCATGAAGCCAGCAGGCGAGTTGGTGTGTGCGTTTTTTTTTGCAGGATAAAATTTCGATCTATTCATCTTCAATCATGGTAGTACAACGAACACTAGATATAATAAAAATTACATTCAAATTCGTAGACCACCTAGCGACGACTACAAGCACTGAAGCGAGCCGAAGGCCTGCCGCTGTCATCGCCCCTCCCTCGCCGGAGCCGGGCAAACTTTGTTGTAGTAGACAATCGGGAAGTCGTCGTGCTAAGGTCCCGTAGAACCAATGCACCAGAACAGCAACCGCCGCCGATGAAGAGTGTAGATAAGAAGGATCCAACCTGAAGACACACGAACAAAGACGAACGACAAACAGATCCGAGCAAATCCACCAGAGACAAACCCATCGGAGACACACCTCCACATGCCCACCGATGATGTTAGAGGCATCACCGAAACAGGGACTAGGCGGGGAGACCTTTATTCCAACTTCAGGAAGTCACCGCCATCTCGCCTTTCTGAGTAGGACACAAACCCTAACAAATCTTGAAAAAGGATCTAAAAACAGAGCCCTCCCACCGGCAAGGGCCGGGATCCACTCCGTCCCCATGGCCCTAAGGCCACGGTAGACGGGGCGGACTGACGCCGGCGCCGGCGGGAGGCAGAGAAACCCTAGTTTTTATCTCGCCCGTGTCTCGGAGGTGCGTGGGGTTAGAGGTGCATGTGAAGCTCTAATTAAGAGTGGCTAGCCCTGGGTCTCCATGAGATCATCGCTCAAGCCCTCGATTTCGCTTGGACACATTAAAGTATCTCCTCAGTGCCCAATTTGCTCAGCTGGTGCAGAAGACCTACGAGGCTACGACACAAGATGTTTACATGCAGAAGTGCAAAGGAGGGGTGGCGAGCATGGTATTGTTGTTTTAGATGAGATATTGCGCCAAAAGCCCATGAGAAATCTGAATATGTTGCGTCTGGTTGTTGCATAATCAGTAGTGGTTGGAGCACCGTGCGGCTAGGTGGTCGACAGCGGCTAGGCAACCGCAGCAGACTAGCCACGCTGGCGACAACGACAAGATCTGAGGTAGCTGACGGCTGCATACGCAGCAAGTGTGCATCCTTTCCCCGCTAGATCCACAAACTTTCCCTCATTCCTGTAGCCGGGCGAAATTAAGGGAGGATGCATAGTCATTGTAGAATTTCTAAGCATCCTCAAGTTTGTCAAACACCATGCCTACATAGGGTGGCGGTGGCTGTGATGAAACATCTTCATCACTGAATCTTCTTGGATTGCATCTTCAGCAAACAACAACCCCTCTGAATCTTCACCACCACCAACAGAAAAATTGCCTTGGACATAGCTCCCTTCCCCTTCAGTTCCATGTTCCTGCATCAGAGTTGTTGCGCAACAATCATTTCATCTCTCCATGGAATCAGCAAAAAAATTCTTGTTTCAAAAATTCATGTACTCAACAAAAACATGCAACATAATCAAACTAACAGAAATTCTACATGTTTCAGGGGCCTCATGAACATGCAACATGCACATTCAAATCACACAATGGGAGCAGGGCATTAACAGAAACATGCAATGAATTAAAAAAACATACAATGAAATCAAACCAGAGGCCTTAACAAGTTTCATAAAATTGGAGCAGTGCAACTAACCAATGAAACCAGAGGCATCAACCAGTGCAACTAATTTTTTCCTAGTCTCATGTTTCATAGATACAAACATGCAGGACATGTTGAACAGAGTTAATGTTTCAGGAAATATGGAGGCTCATGTGCAACTAAAATTTGGGAGGCTCATTGTTCTATTTTTTCACACAGGTGTTCATGTTTCAGAGTGGAACAGAGCTAGTGTTTTCGGAAACATGATCTCATCAAAGATTGTTGATGGGATCTGCTTGATGGAGCTTCAAGAAACACCACTGGGGGATATGTGAACCACGTCGAAGATCCAGCTCGCGTCGGAAGCCCCCCGGCGGCGCTTGGAGCTGACAAAGATGGCCGCGCCCGTTCTCCAAGCAGGGGTCCTCGGTGAGCTAGATTGGCGTCTGATCCTACTATCTGGCGCGCGATGTGGTACGCCATGGACGTCCCCCATGCCGGCGGCGGCTGATTTTGCTGTGGTTGGGGGCGGCGCCGCGCTGGGCGCAAGTCTGTCGGGGCCGGGACAAAGGGCTTGTTTCTGCAACTCGACCGTTAGAATTAATTAGTGGGGGAGGCGACCGAACAGCGTGCCAGGAGATCGATCAGACGGCTGTGCGCGTAGATCGAACGGCCATCGAGGTGGCGGACGTATCGCGCGGATCGGCCTGTGGACGTGTAGCAGCGCCTATTTTTTTCTCTTTCCTTTTTATTGAATTGTTTTTTCTCTTTCCTTATTATCGTGCACCTACCCTGCCTTTCCGCAACAGTCCTAATTTGTGAATTGTAGTCCAGGTACGTAATTTACTTCATCATCGAGCCGGTGTCGACTTCGTCGCAGCGTCAGTGGCTAGACCGCTATATATAAACGCAACAAAGCCAAAGGATCGATCGATTCAGCTCGTCTCCATATCCATATCTTTCCCAACCCCTTCGGCCCTGTACAACGTCCCAGGCAGCCTCCCCCATGTCGTCCTCCTACCTATGCTCGGCCTGCGGCTCCCGTACCCACCGCAGGAACCACTGCGCCGCCTCGCCGTGCTCGCGCTGTGGGGGCAACGGCCACTTCGAGGCCCTCTGCACCACCCCCGCCGGCTTCGACCCTGCCGGCGCAGCTCGCTGCGGCGTCTGCAGCGGCACGGGCCACGCGGACGAGGACTGTGCCACCACAAAGACCGCCGACATCCGATGCGAGACCTGCGGCAAGCCAGGGCACAGGCCCAGGGACTGCCCCACGCGCACCGGCGGCCCCGGCGACCGGTACGCCGCGTGGAGGGGGTACGACGCCTGCGCCTTCTGCGGCGAGCCGGGGCACTTCCTGCCCGCCTGCCCCCAATGGCGCCGGTAGACAAGTAGAGAGCCGCTGAGTGTCGCCGGAGGTGTCGCGGGCCATGGATGCACTTGCTCTAGCCAAGTAGCCAGTCGGAAGTCCGAGCATGTTTGTCGTCTCCGTTAGGTTGCGGCGTTGCATGTTCTGTTTAGGTCCAGCAGTTTGCGCTAGTCTGAAACTCTATGCAACCAATTATGCATCCTTGTGTGTGCGTGTGTTAGCTGGTGTCTTTAGATCGATCGAGTTGACAACTTGAGATGCGTGGAACTGTTATATGTATTGCATGGTTGAATCTATATATCTTTCATGTGTCTTGTGTGAAAATCTAGATTTCTTTCATGGAATTACTCCTTTTCTTTTCTATTCGCGCCAAGTCTGCCAAAGTGTTTCGAGACCCTGGAACTGATGACAAGGACGTGCCACCATAACCAGGCCAGGATAGCGGAGCAAGCCCACCTCCATCCGACCTCAGCAATCTAACCATGCCCGAGCGAGTATAAAGGCGAGCTAGCGAGGGTCCGGCAGGGGAGACATTCCAGATCACTCTAGGGCTAGGGTTTTCACCTATCCCCATCTTCTTTCTCTCCACCGAGTCCGGGACCCAAGAATAGATCTTCCCGTCGATCCTCCCGAGTGCCGGTGAGTACTCGAGCAATACAACCATCATGAGTAGGATTTTATTCTTCTAGATCGGAGGGTCCGGACCTGCGTAAATCATATCGATCCGCCGCTTGCACCCCCTCAAATAAATTTGTCTATCTCGAGCCACGTGCAGATCCAATAGATCGGATTGAGATGGCTTCTCCAACCAAGGTTGGCGGCAATGCCATGCTAGTTCAGGGCCTCCACCCAGCTCCCTCCAGTTCGCCTCCACCATAGCGAAGGAACGAATCCTTGCTACCTCTTTCGCAATGCATGTGATAAATGATTTTTTTGCGGGCAACTAAATTTTCAAATATTTTATGAACAGAAGTTTCATGTTTATTTTGCTAAAAAAGTGGTTTATCTGACATTACTAAAATATACGAAATAAAAGCAAAATAGAAAAGAAACAAATAATAATAAAAGGAAACCCCCGACAAATTATATGATCGGACGACGCGAGCGCTGGGCCACAAGGATGGCGCAACCCTGTTCCTCCTGCAGCTTTTGCTTGCGGTCTGCTTGCATCGATCGCATGCCACACAACGCATGCACCGCATGAGTCCACATCACTCACATACGAACAATATGAAACAACATGTAGATAAAATTCAAATAGCATAGTATAAACCCAACACCACAAACTAGTCCATAAGATGCAAATAGAAGTAGATAAGAATGATATTAGGATGAAAATATACTAGTAGATAATAAACTACTCGTCGTTGTCGTCCTCCTCCTCGGTGGTGTACTCCAACGACAGAAACGCGTCATCTCACCGAGGATCGTTGTTGCCAAAGGTCGATGCAGGTCCCTGTTCGCACTGCGCTATCGCCAGTGCCTTCCACGCACACCTACCCACGATCCGCGGCTCGCAGAGCCCTCCTCTACGCCAAGAAGTCGTTCTCGGCGGCGACATCCTCCGGGAAACGCCGGCGCCACTCCGCCATGGCGTACTCGTCCGCCTCAGCGATGAGGAGGCAGCGCTCCCGCCTACGTTGGACGCGGCGATCCTCGTCGGTGATGAGCTGCGGCGGAGGCGCGACTTCCTAGGCCTGCTCATGCGTCCGTACATCGGGGAAGTTCATATGCGCCTGTGGCCTCGAGAGGCGCCACACCACCGCGTCGTACGCGTAGGCGGCCTCGTGCGCGGTCTCGAACGTCCCGAGACCGAGACATGTATTACCGGAGCGGATTTCCCCGTAATACATGCCGAAGGGGCTGGTGCGGATGCCGCGGTAGCCGGAGCTGCTCCGAACGCGCGGCGGCATGTCGGTGGCGGGGGAGAAGACGCGGTAGCATGGGGAGAAGGGCGCGGCGGCGGGGCGCTGGAGGCAAGGAAGAAGGTCGTGGCGGGGAAAAGGGAGGCGATGGATTGGCGGTTGGCGGGCGCCCGCCTGCTGGTTTTTATAGAGCGCGCCGGATGCAGCACGCCAAAACTACCGTGCTCGTTGCCATTTTCTCGCAGGCGCAATTTTTTTTTTGACGCGCCGTACTTTCGCGCGCCAGCTAAAGCGCGCCAATCGGGCTCGCGCGCGCTAAATCGGAATATTTTCCTGCCGCGCCAAAACTAGCGTGCCTATGCTCTCACATGCATGCATGCACGTACGTACCGCCTGTGTGTGAGCTGTGAGCACGCAGCTAGTGGTCAACTTATGAACAATGGATCGCTGACTTCTTATTTGATTCCTTTCGTCCTCGTCTTTCTTTGGCGCCTGCTACATTGTGGGCTCAGCAGGACAATGGTGCATCAAGTGATTTGATCTCGTGACTATCGCCAAGATATGATATGCATGTGTCATTGTACATACACATGCACTTTTGACTTATGACTAGAGATATTTTCTAGCTTGTTCATCTCCACGTTGTTAGCCTGTGTACACTGTACAGTACAGTGCAGGGATTGATTTGTTTCGTACTTGGCCTGATCTCTCTCCAGGTACTAAAGTCTCACCCAGAACCAAGATAGAAAGGGAACCACTCCTAGTCTACCTGCCCGACTAAGGGCGTGTTCTGATCTCCTCCAACTTCGCAAAACGTCACAAATCCAGCTTCCGTCGCTAGCTTCTTGCTTCACCCGGCGATTCCCAAGCGTTCGGCGTAGTGTGTAGCTTCTCCCATCGCTAAAGCCCAGCTGAGAGGTTGCTGGCCTGGTTGGGTGCCAGTTTGGGCCGTTGGAGGCAGCCTAGTTTGGGTGATACATCGAGGGAATGAGCGCCTATACCGATTCGATTACATTTGGAGGGTGTGCCATGCACCCATGATACCCCTACTGGATGGCCCCATTGTCATTTACATGACTTTAGTGACCTAAAAGGTCTTATATTAGTTTATAGATGGAATAATACTTTGCATGCTTGGGGAGTCAATGGCCTACAATAACAATAATTATGCCATACATTCAAGTTGTTTCATAAAATCATAAAAAATGTGTTTCATAGAAGAAGTTAGTATAGATTATACTGTAGAAGTTGGCATTATACTGTATGAGATTAATTACATGCAACTGGATCTAGTGCTTGTTGTGTGCTTATCTAAAAAAGTGCTTGTTGTGTGGTATTAGCCACTCTGCTATTTGCATCATCTGCATCGCAGGATTTGATCTGGTGACCAAGATATCATGCATGCATTTGTAGAGATGTTTGTTGTGTCCTCTGTTTACTTGGATTGCTAACACATGACATGAGGCACAACGCAAGTTTCAAAAAACATGTGCAAGAAGGTTGATTCATCCACATAGCAAGAAGTTTAAAAATTATACTAACATCATGCCAATCCACAGGAGATGTGGTAAACAATAGTATGGCAACAAACAAATGCACGCATGCATGGAATGAAATAAAAGATATTAATGAAGTTTGATGGAGGTCCCCTGTACGATCTCGCAACGCAGAAGACAGGACACACTAGTGCAGAACCGGGCAATAGCACCGGTTCGTAAGGCCCTTTAGTGTCGGTTCCATAACCGGCACTAAATTGTGGTCACTAAAGCCCCCCCCCCCTTAGTACCAGTTCAGCACGAACCGGTGCTAAAGGGCAACCACGTGGTACGAGCCAGCTCCGGGGCCTGGAGCCCTTTAGTACCGGTTGGTAAGACCAACCGGTACTATAAGGTTTGGGGAGGTTTTTGTTTTATGATTTCTTTTTCATTTAATTTTGTGTTTCCATTTTAATTCTTTTTCGTTTGCTGGTATTTTACGATACTACACATTGTACATGTTATGCATATATATATATATATATATATATATATATATATATATATATAGAATTTCTAGTAGAACCAATCATCGAGTTCAACATGATTGTCATGAGATATTATAAGCGTTCATATATAACACCACAAAAGCAAATCACTTAAATTCAGAATGAAGAACACGGACATGAAAGGACAAGTACTAATTAAGAGCAGCATGAAGAACTAGCTGAATCACTCCTGCTAGCTACTCTCTCTCTGGTAAAATAGCATAGAACATGTATAGCTCTCCTGATTGATCATACTGGAGCATGCCGATGAACCTGTCTCCTAATCGTGGGCTGCGCTTCTCATTGCTGCCCCCTAGTACTTCTCTGCGATCATTAACAATTTTCCTCCAATCTTTCACTATTAAGCATTCATCGCTTCTAGAAATCCTGAATGCATTCATGTGCAATGCAGGATATCTTGGCCGTAAGCTAACAATTGACATCTGACCTTTAGTCTCGATCCCCTGAGGCACAACTGTCATCGGAAGTCCCTGTTGAAGAACATCGTATAGTAATTAATTAATATACTTAGCAATGAAAGTTTAGCAAAAAAATATGTATGCAAAATATGCACTGAGGACAAATAGTAAATATCTTACCATCATTCCTAAATAGATGTGACCGTAGTTCAATACCATCACTATTGGTCGCACGTTTTGAGTACTAACATTTCTAAGTGCAGGAAGAAAATTTGTCTTGACAGTATGAAGATCCTCAAGCCATGAAACATAATGACTTATCTCCTCGCAGTTTAGTTCAGCTCCGGGACAGTAGTAGGTCCTGTCTACCAAGCGCCGGACATGTTTGGTTTAATGAAGATAAGTTGTCAATAGAAATTAGTTGTCAGTTATTTTTGAAATAAGCAATATCAAAGACAAAAATATAGTTGAGAAGAACTCACATAATGGTAGAACTGGAGGCGTCTGCACATCGACCCATATGTCTCTATTACCTTCAATATCATCTTTTGGGCGAATATCAAAGGTGATAACCATGCCAGGCTCAAATGCATAAGCCTTGCATAGTGCTTGCCAAGTTTTGCATTCAAAATAGGTGTACGTGTGTGTATTGTATACTTTGGCGTTGAAACTATAACCATCATGCTTAGTTTTCAGGTAAGCTCTTTTTACCTTCATAGTTTCCATATCTTTGAAACCTATCTTATCCAAGACAAAAATTCTTGCATGGCAGGGGATGCGCTAATAGAATAGTGAAAATGGAAAATTATAAGTCAGGCAAATGAAGCATATATAAGTCATGCTTAATTACGAAAACAGACTTGTCGTTGTGACTTACTGTATCGAAGTCGAAAGTCTCATCCAGCTTGATGCTGAATCGCCTACCATCAACAAGGAAATTTCTGTCGCACTGGCCGCGCTGGTCTTCACAGGATTGGCACATAATGAAATTTTTTCCGTCGTCAGACGACATTTCCTATGTTCATATTAGGCGAAACATTAAACACTTACTAATTCAATTAATTCAACTACTTCTATTAATTCAACTAAGCATTTACTAAAAATAAACTAGTTATATTAATTCAATTAGTTCAACTAAGCATTTACTAAAAATAAACTAGTTCTATATATTAATTCAACTAGTTCAACTAAACATTTACTAAAAATAAACTAGTTATATTAATTCAACTAGATCAAAGTAAGCATTTACTAAAAATAAACTAGTTCTATATATTAATTCAACTAGTTCAACTAAGTATTTACTAAAAATAAACTAGTTATATTAATTCAACTAGTTCAACTAAGCATTTACTAAAAATAAACTAGTTCTATATATTAATTCAAC
>NC_041391.1:707838844-707839826 GCF_002162155.2 Triticum dicoccoides
GGCCGGGGACGGCGACGAGACGGGCCGGCGGCGGTCGGGATCGATGGCGACGAGACGGGCGCGGCGGGGGCGGCGACGACGACGGGCGGCGGGGGCGCGCGGCGACGACGACGACGGGCTGCAGGGGCGGCGAGGGCGACGGCACGGCGGCGCGGCGTCGTCGTCGTCGTCAGAGATGATAGATCAAGAGGACTCGCGCGAGAAGTGGAACAGAAGTGCCGACGATAACTGATTTTTCGTAAGTGTAGTATATATAGGGGGAGCCTTTAGTACCGGTTGGAGCCACCAACCGGTACTAAAGGTCAATTTTGGCCAGCCCAAGCGGCGGGAAACGAGGGCCTTTAGTACCGGTTTGTGGCTCCAACCAGTACTAAAGGCTAATGCATTAGTACCGGTTGGAGCCACCAACCGGTACTAATGACCGTGCGCTCACCGGCGCTATTTTTAGTCCCACCTCGCCGAGCGAAGGGCAGCCGCACTGGTTTATAAACCCAGCCGCGGCTGCCCTTTCGAACTCCTCTATTTAGCAGGCTTCTGGGCATAACTAGGGCGCGCTGCCCTGTGAGCCTGCTAGCCCTACTGGGCATGTATTTGCACACCCAAGGTCTGGCAGGCCCACAGGGCAGCGCCCCAACATTTTTTTATAATTTTTTTCTTTTCTGCATTATTTATTTTCTTCTATTTATTTTTGAGTAATTTTTTTATATAGTTATTTATTTTCAGCTTTATTTTTTTCTTCTATTTATTTCTGAGTAGTTTTTTGCCGTATTTAGTTTCTTTGTGAATATTTTTGCTTTATATAAATTTTTTTCTTTTCTGCATTATTTATTTTCTTCTATTTATTTTTGAGTAATTTTTTATATAGTTATTTATATTCTGCTTTATTTTTTTCCTCTATTTATTTCTGAGTAGTTTTTTTGCCGTATTTAGTTTCTTTGTGAATATTTTTGCTTTATATAAATTTTTTTCTTTTCTGCATTAT
>NC_041391.1:707841799-707853528 GCF_002162155.2 Triticum dicoccoides
CTTCTATTTATTTCTGAGTAGTTTTTTCTTTTCTCCTATATTTATTTTCTTCTATTTATTTCTGAGTAGTTTTTTTATTTTTTTTATTTTCTGCTATAGTTTTTCTTCTTTTCTGCTATTTTTTCTTTTCTGCTATTTTTTCTTTTCTGCAAAACTTGATGGTCAAAGTCTGGAGTTATAACTTAAAAAAAAAAGAAATGTCGACGTGCAATTAGTCCAGAGTTGTAATAAGTTATTAAAAATAAAAAAGAGGTGTAATGCTCATTAATTTGCTTCAAGCCTTTCGGAATAGTGTAAACTGCACTGCGCATAGCTCCATGCAGTCTACCGTATTCCTGAAGGCTTGAAGCTAAGCAACGTGAGCATTGAACCTCTTCTTCATCGTCTCTGCACTCAGGGTTTATAAACCGCTCCTAGTCCCTCTCACTTCGCGAGGTGGGACTAAAAAACTGCAATCTATCGATCAGAGTTTCTTCCATCAATCGCCAAGTTACGAGGTGTTCGGCCGACCGGCATCGTGATCGACCTATCGGATGTAGCGCTAGTTCACGTACGCACGCGTGCATGTGCATGTGGCACTGTTCATCAATCCACCTGTGCTAGCTTCCTTGTCAAGCTAGCTTCCACGTTTGGTCCTGGTGAATCGATCTAGCATTTCAAAAGCAACAATGAGGTCCCTGCTATGTCGTCAAAGTAAGAAGAAGAGCTCAGTGCAGCGGGTCACGTACATGGACGTGCCCAGCCCGATATCGGCGAGCTTGATGGAGCCATCGGAATCCACGGGGTCGTTTCCTACCTTGATGTGGCGGCCCATACGGCCCTGCTCATGGAGGTATGAAATCGCACAACCGGCCCTTCAACACCCACCGCTACCGCTGTCGGTGTCGCCGTCGCCGATGTCTGACAATACCTAACTCTAGGTTCGAGCGAGCCTCATGGGTGCGTTCGGTGGGAAGCCTGGACAGGCGATGCATTCGATTGGGGCAAGCAACACAAGCTAGAAGCGATTGGAGGTCAGCGTGGCGCGCGACTGATGACTCAGGCGTTGCGCGTTGGATGTGATGTGAGTGAGCTTTATTGTGTCGAGCCAGTCATGAGAATCTGCGCCCTGCGCAGTCTGGTTCAGCAGTGAGAAAAATAAGCAGGAAAAACCATCGACGTGGCATGCCAGCTAGACCTGACAATTATGACCCTGGTCAGAATGCTCACAAAATTTTAAACAGGTTAAATTGTGGCAACACTTCTGCTTAATGGGGGTAAAATGGATGAAATCTCACTAAATAGGGTAATTAATGTAAAAATGTCAAAATAAAGGGTAAAAACTGGAATTCACTCTAAAAATTACATCCAGATCCGTAGACCACCTAGCGACATCTACAGCACTCAAGCGAGCCGAAGGCGCGCCGCCTTCATCGCCCCTTCCTCGTCGGAGCCGACCAAAACTTGTTGTAGTAGATAGTCGGAAAGTCGTCATGCTAAGACCCATATGACCAGCGAACCAAAACAGCAACCGCCATTGTTGAAGAGTAGCGTAGATCAGAAGGATCCAACTTGAACACTTACGAACGTATACAAACTACGACCACATTCAAGCAAATCCACAAAGGACAGATCCATCGGAGACACACTTCCACACGCCCACCAATGATGAGCATCATTTTTTGACAATACCTTCCACGAAATGTGATTTCATAATGAAATTTTACATGAAGAACAAACATTTCTTAAAGTATGCCACACACAAAAAATTCAAGATTTATTGAGTTTTTTTCTATTTATTTTATTTGACTGTTCACACCAAAAGCATTTGAGCTCATGCGTAGTTTAACTACACGTTCATAACCTTTGTTATTTTATTGAAATGGCCGCTGATCAACACGCTAAGTGTGTATTTTTGTCAAAATCAAAGGTTACACGTGTCCTTTTGTAAAGAAAACAAATCTGTAGGAACATACAATCAGTACTATAACTAAGGGCACCTACATCAAACCGTCCGTAAACGTCCAGACCGTAAGGTCCGGACACTTTGAACCTTTCATCGCCTTCCTTGAAATGTTTGTGAGCATCCGAATTCTTACAAACCATACTCACACTCAACGGTCCTATAGGAGGTTTGCGGGCGTGTGGACGTCCTCCACGTATGCACGAGACTTCTCCGACCCATCCATACTCATCGCCGTGCATCCTGCACCAGAACCTTCTCCGTCCATTCATGCTTAATTTTCAGCAGTATAAAGTACTCCGTCCGTTTTTATTTACTCTGCATATTATATTTGACAGAAGTCAAACAACATAAACTTTGATCAAGTTTATCAAAAAAGATTAACATTTACAATAGCAAATATATATGATTTGAAAGTATATTTAATAATAAATCTAATGGTATTGATTTTTATTGTATATGTTAATATTTTTATCTATAAACTTTGTTAAAGTTTATAAAGTTTGACTTTGACCAAATCTAACATGCGGAGTAAATACGGAGGGAGTATGATAAAATAAACACAACGCTGAACAATTCAACAGCCGCAAACAAAGCCTAAATTTGGAGATGATCTATTTTGTGAGAGTTATATGTCAAATTTGCTTAAGCGAGCTTCCAAAGCCTCTTCTTCAATTGCTTCACCATCCGGCTTCTCCGGGGTCCACTCATAGCACAGCCCATCGTCGCCACCGGGAGTCCAGCGTGCTCCATTGCAGGCTGGGAGGTCATCCTTGACAACAACCGTATAGCCTCTATCCTTCTTCCAAGACGGCGACCACGACTCAAACTCTACGGTCATCCTCTCTAGCATTGGCGCGCTCGTCACCAGCAGCCGCACCAGGTTCATGTGATCGTCCACCGGGCGCACGGCAGAGACCTTGGCTTCTCTCAGGTGTGGCAGCGACATCTCCACATCCCCCTCGCAATCTGAGCCGCATAAGCATCTAGGGTCGGTGCACAGTGTGTAGTACTGCATGGATCAAACAACAAGAACAATATGATTAGCTCCCCTAAGAAAAGACCCCTATTAGCTACTCCCTCCGTCCGAAAAAACTTAATGGATCCAGCATCAAGTTAGTGCTGGATACATCCATTTGAGACGACACAAGGTTGAGACAAGCTTTTTTGGATGAAGCGAGTAGTTTATCAGTGCTTAATTTTGCAATCGACGGACGTGATGTGATGAGCCTACCGTGTCTTTGACATCAATGGAGAGTAGCCGGACGTTGCTGCATTGGCGGATGAACCTGGCGACGCTGGCGCCAAAGCGGTGGCCCGATGACATGGATATTTCTATCTCCAGGTTGGTGACATTGGGGAGCGCCGGCACGAGGCTCATTACCTCTTCGCTGCCCATCTCCTCGCAGAATGGTGGGGATATGTCCACATTCAGGCTCTCCGCGGCGGAGCATTGCTCCAGCAGCGACACGGCGCCGGCATTGATGTATCCCTTTGGGTGCCCCGGGGGGTGGCCATGCGACCATAGCCCGAGGCTTTGCAGACGCCGGACGTTAGCTGATGCCCCGCCGGCGAGCTCCAGCGGTTGGTGGTCCGAGGTGCCGGAGCAGGACACCATCTCTAGCCTCGGGGCTGAGACCCTCGTGGCCTCGGGGCCTCGGGAAGGAAAATGTGCAGCTCGCGGAGGCCCGGCGCGTTCACGTCCACCGACAACATGTTCGGGAGGCTGTCCAGCCGGAGGTCCTCGAGAGTGCCGGCGGCGTCTAGGCGGAGCGTGGCAATCCCCGCGATGTACTCCAGCTGGAGGTGCCGCAGCCGCAGGCAGCAGGTGGAGGAGAGCATGCGGCCGAGGTTGTGCTCGTCCGCACCGCCGGGTTCGATCCTGGCTACCCTGAGCACGAGGTCCGTGAGCGCGTGGAAGGCCCCGACGCCAGCAACGGGGACCTTGAGGGTGGCGTTGCCCAGGGCCAGGCTCATCGTCGTTGCTCTCGCCGAGGCGGGCAGCTCGGCGATCAGCTCCCTCACGTGTGCATCGTCCCCATCGCCGCCCTCATCTACGGACTTGCTCGGCGGCACCGTGGGCACGGCGAGCGTGAAGCTGCCGGTGACGCGGCGCTCGACGAAGCGCAGCCAGCGGGCGAGGTGCGCGGACGTGACGTCGGCGGCGTGCTCGTGCCTCGTGAGGTACTCGCAAAGGGACCCGGATTTACCCCGTGATTCCATGAAGATGCACTCGTCGTGGCAGTCGCGGTAGACGAAGGAGATCTCGAGGGCCTCCACGTCGTCGTCGCTGCGCCGCGCGAGCGCGGAGTCCACGGCGGCGAGAAGACGGCGGGGTTCCTCCGGGTCCGGGCGGAGGCGGACGGGGAACATGCGGCGGCCCCCGAGGGAGAAGTGCAGGTCCGTGGCGCGCAGGACGTGGTGTTCGTCGTAGTCGAGGCCGGTGGTCTCGGCTGACCTCGATAATAGCCATGACTCGGCCGTCATGGGCGTCGATGGTTGCATTGCGTGGATACGTGCCTCCAAGTCTCGATCGATCTCTTCAATTCCCGCAATTAACCTCATCCGAGGCAACCGCCTCAGTCGTAGCCGTAGCCACCTCTATGGCCATCTCCTGAGTGCCCTCATCAATCGCTGTCTGATCCACAACCACAGGATGCTGTCTAGGGCGGTAGCGACCACCCCGGCCACGGTTACCACGGAAACCACCGCGGTTTCTGTTAGCCGGTCCTGATGCCCCTTCGACGAAGCCTCCCGTCGGCCCCAGGAAGGGTCTCTCTGTGGAGCCATCACTCTGCCAAGCATATCCCCGGACCGGATGGGTTTCCGGCTGAGTTCTATAAAAAGTGCTGGCACATTATTAAGGGGGATCTTCTACCTATGTTTACCGATCTTTTCTCGGGACAGCTACAACTGTTTCACTTGAATTTCGGAACCATCACATTACTCCCTAAGAGAACGGAGGCTGTGCGCATTGAGCAGTTCAGGCCGATTTGCCTACTCAATGTTAGTTTCAAAATATTCACCAAGGTCGGGACGAACAGGCTCTCACAGATTGCGCTTTCTGTGGTGCAACAGTCTCAAACTGCTTTTATGCCGGATAGAAACATCCTTGAAGGGGTGGTTGTCCTGCATGGAACGCTCCATGAAATTCATTCTAAAAAATTAGATGGAGTAATTTTTAAGGTGGATTTCGAAAAGGCGTATGATAAGGTTAAGTGGCCATTCCTGCAGCAGGCATTGCGTATGAAAGGTTTTGATGATGCCTGGCGCCATCAGGTGGAATCTTTTACGCAAAAAGGGAGTGTTGGTATTAAAGTAAATGACGATATAGGTCATTACTTCCAAACTCACAAGGGCCTCAGGCAAGGAGATCCAATGTCCCCTATCTTGTTTAACATCGTGGTGGATATGTTAGCAATTTTGATAGGAAGGGCGAAGGACAATGGACAAGTGGGTGGCCTAGTACCTCATCTGGTTGATGGAGGTGTATCTATTCTTCAATACGCTGATGATACAATACTCTTTATGGAGCACGATTTGGCCAAGGCGAGAAATATGAAGTTGTTTCTATGCCTCTTTGAACAATTATCGGGGTTGAAGATCAATTTCCATAAGAGCGAGTTGTTCTGCTTTGGGAGAGCCAAAGACGAACAAGAGTCTTATAGGCAATTGTTTGGGTGCAAGTTGGGAAGTTTACCTTTCTCCTACCTTGGCATTCCGATACATCATCGTAGGCTAACTAACAAAGAGTGGAAGTGTGTCGAGGATCGATTTGAGAAGAAACTGAGCTGCTGGAAGGGTAAGCTCATGTCATACGGAGGCCGGTTAATCTTGATTAACTCGGTGCTCACAAGTATGCCTATGTTCCTCTTATCTTTCTTTGAAGTTCCAGTGGGTGTTAGGAAAAGACTGGACTTTTATCGATCACGTTTCTTTTGGCAGGGTGATGAGCACAAAAGAAAATACCAGCTTGCTAAGTGGGATATTATCTGTCGACCCAAAGACCAAGGTGGGCTTGGTATTGAGAATCTAGAGGTTAAGAACAGATGCCTTCTTAGTAAGTGGTTGTGGAAGCTCGCGTCCGGTATTGAAGCAATGTGGGCGCAAATCATTCGCAGCAAGTACCTCCAGACTAGAACGTTATCGCATGTATCAGTTAGGCCGACTGATTCGCCTTTCTGGAAGGGACTAATGAAAGTCAAAGTATTACTATTTAATAGGACAAAAGTGGTCCTTGGAAATGGTGCTACTACACGTTTCTGGGAGGATTCTTGGCTGGGTGACTCGCCCTTGGCTATGCAGTATCCTTCTTTATATCGTATTGCGCAACGACGAGAGGTGTTCGTGGCAACGGTATTTCAAACTATCCCCCTTAATATTCAGTTTAGACGGTCGTTAGTGGGCAATCGTTGGGAGGTTTGGCTCCAGTTAGTAAGAAGACTAATGGAGGTCCAACTCTCTGACCAACCTGATGTATTACGCTGGAAGTTGACCAAGAATGGGGTATTTACAGTGAGGTCAATGTATCTTGATGTTATTAACTCAAGTTCTATTCCAACGTCCAAAAAGGTATGGGATGTTAAAGTTCCTTTGAAAATAAAAGTGTTTATGTGGTTTGTGCATAAACAAGTCATTCTCACAAAGGACAATTTGATAAAGCGTAATTGGACAGGACCTACTAGGTGTAGTTTCTGTGATCGAGATGAGACAAATAAACATCTCTTTTTTGATTGCCCGCTAGCTAAGGTTCTATGGCAGACGGTGCATATTGCCTTTAATATTACTCCACCCACAACGGTTACCGCTTTATTTGGGACTTGGCTTAATGGGATTGATTCTGCATTAGCAAGGCATATTCGGGTGGGAGTTTGTGCGTTGATGTGGACCATCTGGTTGTGCAGAAATGATTTGGTTTTTAACAGAACACCACGAATTCATTTTTTGTAGGTTCTATTCCGAGCTACGGCTTTGATCCGTTTGTGGTCGTCACTCACTTCGATGGAGGCCAGGGAGTATTTGGTTACTGGGTCTACCCGATGGGAGATGGCTGCTCGGGTTATCTTCAACCGGTTTGGATGGCAGTCATGTAATAGGATAGGCAATTAGTTTTCCTATCTTCTTTAGCCAGCCGGTTGTGGCATTTTATTTCTGGCTAGTCTGTGTGTCGATATGGGCTGCATTTTCTTTGTTTGTTTTTGAGACTATGGAACCTTGTATGCACACTTTGCTGCTTTGGTTAATAAGAGGGACGTATGCATCATTCTTGATGCAGAGGCCGGGGTACCCCCCTTTTCGAAAAAAAATATAGCTTGTTTAGATATCGAAGAACTCGTTATCGATTGGTACTCGGTGGCTCCCTTAACGGGCTTTGGCCCAAGAAGCCTTTTCTTCTTCAATTTTGTTTCTATATTTTTGTCATGAAGATTTGGAGTTGGTGTCTGCGGTTTTTTTTGCGGGATATACTTTCAATCTATTCATCTTCAATCATGACAGTACAAAGAACACTAGAAATAATAAAAATTACATTCAGATCCGTAGACCACCTAGCGACGACTACAAGCAATGAAGCGAGCCGAAGGCCCGCCGCTGTCATCGCCCCTCCCTCGCCGGAGCCGGGCAAACCTTGTTGTTGTAGACAATCGGGAAGTCGTCGTGCTAAGGCCCCGTAGAACCAACACACCAGAACAGCAACCGCCGTCGATGAAGAGTGTACATAAGAAGGATCCAACCTGAAGACACACGAACAAAGACGAACGACAAACAGATCCGAGCAAATCCACCAGAGACAGACCCACCGGAGACACACCTCCACATGCCCACCGATGATGCTAGAGGCATCACCGGAACAGGGACTAGGCGGGGAGACCTTTATTCCAACTTCAGGAAGTCGCCGCCGTCTCGCCTTCCTGAGTAGGACACAAACCCTAACAAATCTCGAAAAAGGATCTAAAAACGGAGCCCTCTCACCAGCAAGGGCCGGGATCCACTCCGTCCCCATGGCCCTAAGGCCACGGTAGACGGGGCGGACCGACGCCGGCGCCAGCGGGAGGTAGAGAAAGCCTAGTTTTTTTCTCGCCCATGTCTCGAGGTGTGTGGGGTTAGAGGTGCATGTGAAGCTCTAATTAAGAGTGGCTAGCCCTGGGTCTCCATGAGATCATCGCTCAAGCCCTTGATTTCGCTTGGACACATTAAAATATCTCCTCAGTGCCCAATTTGCTCAGCTGGTGCAAAAGACCTACGAGGCTACAACACAAGATGTTTACATGCAGAAGTGTAAAGGAGGGGTGGCGAGCATGGTATTGTTGTTTTTAGATGAGATATTGCGCCAAAAGCCCTTGAGAAATCCGAATATGTTGCATAATCAGTAGTGGTTGGAGCACCGTGCGAATGGGTGGTCGACGGCGGCTAGGCAACCGTAGCAGACCAGCCACGCTGGCGACAACGACAAGATCTGAGGTAGCTGACGGCTGCACACGCAGCAAGTGTGCATCCTTTCCCCGCTAGGTCCACAAATTTTCCCCCATTCCTGTAGCCGGGTGAAATTAAGGGAGGATGCATAGTCATTGTAGAATTTCTGAGCATCCTCAAGTTTGTCAAACACCATGCCTACATAGGGTGGCGGTGGCTGTGATGAAACATCTTCATCACTGAATCTTCTTGGATTGCATCTTCAGCAAACACTAGTAGAAAACCACCCATTAGTACCGGTTCGTAAGGGCCTTTAGTCCCTGTTCATGAACCGGGACTAATGGGTCATTACTAATGCCTCCACCCATTAGTCCCGGTTCAAACACGAACCGGGACCAATGTGCCTCCATGTGGCCATGTGCGCCGAGCCCAGTCAGGGGCCTTTGGTCCCGGTTGGTGGCTCCAATCGGGACCAAAAGTCAGTTTTTTTTTCAAAAGTGGCTGCTTTACGGGTTTTGGGGGTTATTGTTAGGTTGTTATTATAGCTAGCTAATAGAGAGAAGTGTCCTCTCTTATATCTTCGTCCTTGGTTTATCAACGCTGCTGCTATGTTCATTGCACCCGCAGATATAACATGCTCATGCATGCTTGCATCATACATCATCATATATATATATATAATAACAAGTCCTACTAATCATGCATCATCATACAACTTCTACACGTTATTAATAATAAGTCATACGATCATCATCCTCATAGTCATCGAACCCAACCCTACATAATTGTTCTTAGCACATGAGCATCAGTATCAGGTAGGACCTAAACACCCTTAAGGTAAAATAGCATAAAACAATATAGACCCTGACCCTCCATTATGAAGAATGGCGATCATCCTGTCTTCAATTCTTGCCCTTCACTGCTTATTGCTTCCAAGAAGCTCCTTACGACTGTCCATACATTTTTTCCATTCTTTAATTGTTATGTCTCCACTTCTTTTAGAAACCCGGTATGGACAGTTGAGATTCATAGGACGACCTGGTTGTATGTTCAAAACATGAAGGCTACCATGCATATACATCAGATGAGGCACACAATCATTCGGGATTATCTGTTTAAAAACATAGTAATAACTTCGTAGTTAGCAATGATGTACTAGTTTTAGAAGTGTGCAAAAATATGCACGGATGTTGTAATAGTAAAAAATAATCTTACCATGGTATCTCCATGGTAGTTACCGTAGTTCAACACATGCACTAGTGGCACGTATTGACCATAATGTTCAGGAGTTTGATTGTAGATATTGTAATTCTCAAGATCAGTACAAAATCCAACCAGATGATTTTTCTCTTGATAAGTTAATTCGGAGCCTTCGGTGTAGTACGTTCTGTCTAACATCTTCCGCACATTCTTTGAAGAATGAAAATAAGCTATCAATGGAGATAAGTTGTCAACTATATATTTTGAAATAAACAATATAAATTAATTAATAACTATGTTTAGCTCACATGAGGGAAGAATTGGAGGTGTATCCACAAGGACCCAAATCGAAGGTCTCTCTTGCTCGATTGTAGGATCACCAAGATCCATGGTGACAAGCATACCCTCATCAAGACCATACATCTTGCAAAATACATCCCAATTTTTGCAACCAAAATGGGTAACACTCTGAGCATTGTACAACTTTACTTGAAAATCCACACCATGATGGGTACTTAGGATAATTTTTTTGGTTTCGAAACTTTCATGGTCTTCAAAACCCATCCTCTCTAAGACATAGCATCTTGCAAAGCATGGGATAAGCTAGTCGAATTGGAAAAGATGAAAAATACACGTGAAAATAGTTGAAGTCGTGCTTAATTACGAAAAAAACTATTGTCGTCGTTGCGTATCGTATGAACATCGCAGGTCTCCTCGAGCTTAATGCTGAAGCGCTGATATTCGTCCAACTCAATGAACCTGTCGCAGATACCTCGGTCGTCGTGGCACAAGTCGCACTCCCCCAGGCGGTTTTCGTCGTCCGATGAGTACAACATTTCCGGCCTACGTTCATAATTCAAATATTAAACTAGATCATTATTATTAATCACGGGTTGACTATCGATGATCGATGTACATAGCTCCTCTTTCATTCCCGAATGCATTATTATACCAAATTGTCTAGCACATGGGAATGAAGGAGAACTTATCCAATATGAGCATTCAATAAGCAAAACCAAATCATAAAATAAGCAAAACCAAATCATAAAATAAGCAAAACCAAATCATAAAATAAAGTATAGTATTCAAATTAGCATGCATTCAATAATTATAAGCAAAAGTACATCATCTCTTGGTGTCCGTACATCATCGAATATTATCACTAATACAACTAGAACCGTAGCGCCCGACGGGTATTGACGCGGGCGGTGGACACCCAAACATAAGGAACCATCACATGATCATAGCTCCAATGAGATCCCTGAAGAACCTGCCAGGTATTGTCGAACCTCCTCTCCAATGCAACCATGTAGCGACAGACGTGCTCGTCCTCCTCGCTGACACGGTGACGTACCACCTCCGCGGTGTCCGGATGCCTCACCACCGTCACTGGCCCACGCGACCGCCACCAAACAAGGATCGGGTCAACAACGGGCTGCCTCCTCACCAACCTACGTCCCCCGGAAGGTAGCACCTCCCAATACCAGCCCGGCGGAGCCCAGTCCCGAACATGGCCCTGATCAAGCAGGCCTCCACCGCCGAGTCGACGACGACGAGGATGCGGGATAGGCATCGCCGACGTCGACGCGGGAACTACTTCTATATATAGTTAAATAAAAGTAGTTTTATTAATTAAATCAACTATCTAGTTCAACTACTAAGCACTTACTATAAATAAATAAGTAGTACTTACTAAAAACAAACTACTTCTATATATAGTAAAATAAATTATTTTATTAAATCAACTAGCTAGTTCAACTATATATAAACTACTTCTAAATATCACCAAAAAAATCTATTAACAATAATATCACCAAACATGCATATTCAATAATAATATCACCAAAAAAATCTATTAACAGAAAAAAAATCTAACATAAAATGAACAAATTAATTACTACACATATCTAATCTAACAAAAAAATCTAACATAATATGAACAAATTAATTACTACACATGTAATCTAACAAAAAAATCTAATCTAACAAAACAATCTATGAACTACATATCTAAATTACTACACATCTAACCTAACGAAAAAAATCTATGAACTACAAAAAGAATCTAAAAAAATCTAACAAAAATAAAAAAATGCTCACGTACGGCGTCGAGACGGCGCGGGGCAGGGGCGACGACGGGCTCGGGGCGGCGTGGGGCAGGGGCGACGAGGACGGC